>NC_092050.1:121818558-122107950 GCF_003086295.3 Arachis hypogaea | reverse complement strand
GTTGGCTTGCAAAATTTCACCCAGGAAGCCAAAAAGCTTGCGCCAACGTTTGCCTCAAACTTGAGGTCAAACGTTGGCACCATTTTAGCAAGGAAGAGCACTCTGTTTGAAGCCTTGGACAAGCCAACGTTTGCGCCAACGTTTGCCTCAAACGTTGGCCAAAAGACATGCAAGGGAGGATCCACGTTTGAGCTCAAGTTTGACCTCAAACTTTGAGCCAAACATGGATGACAGCACGGGAAGCTAGTGATGACAAGTCATCTTAGCCTAGTTTCACTAGCCTTTTTTCTTTGTTTTCATTTAGTTTCATGCACTTTCTTAAGCCATAAGTAAGTCAATTGGGTTGAATTTCATGTTTCCTTTGATTCAATCAACCATGCATAAATTGATGCATTTTCATGAGTTTTTGTGCCATAATTGCTCATATGACAAGAAGAAGAACAACTCTCATGATTATGGCATAGCTTTGATACAATTGTTGATTGATGATAGGTGAAATAAAGCTTGGAAGAAGGTTGCAAGAATGGGCTTGAAAAGAGGGATTCACGTTTGAGCTAACGTTTGCCTCAAACGTTAACTCAAACGTGAGAAGCAGATGAAGAACACCCTGGAGAAGAAGCAGGGGAAGGCAACGTTTGCGCCAACGTTTGCCTCAAACGTGAGGTCAAACGTTGGCGCCAAAAAGAATGAAAAAGAGTACTCCTGAGCATGGCAACGTTTGAGCCAACGTTTGCCTCAAACGTGAGGTCAAACGTTGGCTACATTTTGGCAAGGAAGAGGATGGCAAAGCACCTCTGATTGATGGTTTAGATGAGCCACGTTTGCGCCAACGTTTGCCTCAAACGTTGGGCCAAACGTTGGCCAAAAAAGAGCCTGGGAAGAACCACGTTTGACCTCAAACGTTGGCTCAAACGTGGATGACAGCAAATGGGCTATCTGCATAATGCCTCACACAAGGGACGTTTGAGTCAACGTTTGCCTCAAACGTTGACTCAAACGTGAATGGTTCATGGTCCGGTTCACAAATGGATTTCTTCCCAACACCAAGAGCAATCAATGGAGGCTATTATCAACCCAATTCCATCAAGACTAAAGGCCCAATTCAAGGCTTAATGATCATTTGAAGAAAGTGTATAAATAGCTTAGGATTTGAAGTTTTAAGAGAGCTTTCTTTTTAGAGTTTTCTTTAAGAATTTTCATAGTATTCACAGTAGAGAGCTTTTGGGTTTTGAGCCATCTTGGAGATTCTGAGTCTTGGGGAAGGAGAATTGAATTCTCTTCCTCTTAGTTTTCTTGTTTTTAATTTCATCTACGCTTGTCTTGAGTCTTGGGTGTTGAAGAATTGAGGAAATTCTGTCTCAATCTCACCTTGAGATCTCTTTGTTTTTCTTACTGCAACTTCTGGAAATTGAACTTAGATTTACATTTCTATATTGCTCTCTTCTTTACTTTGGCATTTGCTCTCTAAATTTGGATCTAAGAAGGCATTGAGATCTAGACTTAGTTATCTAGTCTCTTGGGTCCTGAGATCTATTGGTTTCCATTTTAATTTCCTTGTTTAATTACTACACCAAGCTTACTTTCCTTTTAGTTTTGAGATCCGGTTCAACTAATTCCATCAACTATTCTTCATTCTGTTGAGTTTTGCTTTTCTTTGTTTAATTCCTGCAGATCCAATTCCCATTTCCCTTTTATTTTTCAAGTCATTTATATTTCTTGCACTTTAAGTTTCTGCAATTTACATTACTTGCACTTTAAGATTCAGCTCTTTTTCTTTTTTTGTTCCCTTTAATTTCCTGCAAATCACCCACCCCCTTTACATTCTATGCAATTTAATTCCTGTCAACACAATTTCACACAATCAACACTTATTTGCTTGACTAATTCAACCACTAAACTAAAGTTGCTCAATCCTTCAATCCTTGTGGGATCGACCTCACTCCCGTGAGTTTTATTACTTGATGCGACCCGGTACACTTGCCGGTGAGTTTTGTGTCGGATCGTTTTCTGCACATCAAGTTTTTGGCGCCGTTGCCGGGGATTGAATAGATTGACAATGATTAAGTGAGGTGGTAGTTTAGATCAAGCACTTTTTCTTTAATTTTTGACTAACCCACTAACTGTTTGAGGATTTGCTTCTACTAACCCATTAACTGTTTGAAGTTTTGTCTCAACTGACTACACTCAATTTTCAAGAGTACCACTGTGTGTTCCATTTGTTGATTTATATGTCACAGGAAAGAAGAGAGGCCAGAGGGAAGGATATCATTGAAGAAGGAGTTTCTGAGAAAGAAGAACACCACAACATGAAGCCGCAACTCATTACACTAATCAAGAACAATTGTTCCTATGGTGGAAATCCATTGGAGGATCCTAAACAGCACATATCCATTTTTCTGAGGACTTGTGGTGCTGTCAATCTCGATGGTGTAAATCATGATACCTATAAGCTCTTGTTATTCCCTTTCTCACTGAGGGATGAAGTGGCACAATGGCTTGAAACCTTTCCCCAAGGAAGTATCACTAGTTGGGATGATTTGGTTGCCAAGTCTCTAGCCAAATTCTCCTCATCCCAACAAAACATCAAGATGAAAGAGGGAATACATCCATTCATACAAGGAGAGGAAGAACCATTGTTCAAAGCATGGGAAAGATACAAGAAAGCAAGTGACAAAGTGGGTTTCCAAGCGTTCTATGAAGGATTAACCTCAGAAACAAGAAGAGCGGTGGATTACTTCTCAGATGGCCTACTTAAAGCAACAGCAACTGGCCAAGGAACTGCAGAATTCAATGACAAAAGAGCCAATAACCAACACCCATTTGAGAAACCACAGAATGCAATTTCAGAAAAGGAAGTAATGAATCTTGAAGGAGTGAAGGCAGTCATGAATCAAAACAAACAGCTACACCAGCAAACTCAGCAACAATTGGAGTCAATAGCTAGACAAATTGATTTTCTACATTCTACTACAGTGAATGCACAATTTCCACCATGGAAGCCACATTCTTATCTAAGAATGGGGGAATATCAACATCAGGAACAAAGGGACTTCAACTACAACAACCCCAATTTCCCAAACCTGCAAAAACACCACCATACCAACAACAATCACTACATACCACCACACTACCCACCCTTCCAACCCCCAACACCCCACAACCAACCAATCTCATAAGACTCTCAGAGGATTACCAATCTGGAGATCTTAATAGAGAGAATGATGAAACACCAAGAGGTGACAATGAAGAACCAGGAAGCCTCAGTTAGAAGAATTGAGAAGCAAATGCAACAACTGGCTAAGAACCTCACAGAAATGGGTGAGAAGAGGGCAACTACTCTCCCCAAAGCCACTAAAGATGACCCAAAAGACAACGAAAAAGCTGCCAGATGGGAGAAATGGAAAGCAATTTTGAAGGAAAGCGAGAGGGCTAAAGGAAAAGAATCACTCATCCAAGATGAGCATCACAGAGCAAAGCCTCACTTAGGAGGACAATGGGACAAGGAGAAGGAAGCCCAAAATCTGAGCTGAGCAAGCATAGAGGATGTCAAGCTAATGACAATAAAGAAGCGCTTGTTGGGAGGCAACCCAACCTGAGGTAGTTCTCTTTTCATAGCTATTTTAATAAAAAGGTTAATTAACTTCATCTATATTGCAAGAAGCTAAGTTTGGTGTTACACACCAAAACAATATAAAGGAGAATGACGGATTCTAAGTTTGGTATTCCACCAAAATCCCATCATAAAACACATTCTCACTTTCTGCATAATGCTAGCTTCAAGCATTTGGATAAACTGGTTAACTATTCTGCTGTTTCCTAAGTTTTCAGTTTTATTGCTTTTGAAAAAGAAAAAGAGTTTCACACATGGTTAATCTGATGCATGAGAACCATTGGCAAGGTACTAAGTTTGGTGTTCCCACACCAAAGTAAGTTCAAAGGCCCACAAATAATTTATGCATGCTAACCATTTTTTGAGTGTTTGGGGAACAAGCAACTTTCAATATTGATGACATGTCACCATGTCATGTTTTTCTATGCTTTTTCTTTATTTTTTATAGGTTTTATGCACTTTCTTAAGCCATAAGTAAGCCAATTGGGTTGAATTTCATGTTTCCTTTGATTCAATCAACCAGGGATAAATTGATGCATTTTCATGAGTTTTTGTGCCATAATTGCTCATGTGACAAGAAGAAAAACAATCTCATGATTTTGAGCATAGCTTTGATACTTTTGATTGATTGATGATAGGTGAAAAAGCTTTGAAGAAGGTTGAAGAAAAGAAGATGGCAAGGACAAGAAGGAGGACTCACGTTTGAGCTAAAGTTTGCCTCAAACTTAAGCTCAAACGTGAGGAAAAGCAAAATTTCACCCAGGGAGGCCAGAAGCTTGCGCCAACGTTTGCCTCAAACTTGAGGTCAAACGTTGCTCCCCACAGCCTGAAGGGGTATACTTCCAACATAAATAACTTTGAGCTAAAGAGCTCCAAATGAGGTGATTCCAAAACCATTGGAAAGTAGGAATTAAGAGCTTTCCAAGCATATATGGCACTATATGGTGGACATATAAATTGAGGGAGAAAACTGCCCCGAAAAGTGCATAAACAGACATGACACCAACCTGTAGTAAGGCCAGCTGACCTTTGCACCTTCGATGGAGTATAACTCGAGCTGTGGAGTTCCAAATGATGCGCTTCCAATGGCATTGGAAAGTAGACATTCAGGGATTTCTAACAATATATAATAGTATGGGGTGAACAATGCATTTGAACCTCCAGAACCTGGCGTTTTCGTCCACGTTTGAGGCAAATGTCGCCTCAAACATTGCACACCAAAGCCAGCGACCCTGTCCTCTTCAAAAGAGCATAACTTGAGTTGTAGATGTCCAATTGAGGTGATTTCAGTTGCATTGGAAAGCTGACATTCAGATCTTTCCAACCATATATAATAGTCTATAGTGAGCATGAAATTGGCAATGTTAACAAGAGGACAAAGAAGCGTCCCAAGACTTGAACTTCAAAAACACACCCAGGAGGACTTAACGTTTGAGCTCACGTTTGACCTCAAACGTGAACTCAAACGTGAGTGACAGCAAACCCCCATTCTGCAACATGCCATTACAAGACGTTTGAGTCAACATTTGCCTCAAACGTTGACTCAAACGTGAATGATCTCAAGACCAAGGCCATCCGAATCCATCTTCAACCCAATTTCACTCCAGAGCAAGCAAAGCCCAATTGACATCACTTATAGGCACAAAGATCAGTTAGATTAGGATTTTTTATTTTTGAAATTTAATTTGTTTTCAATTTTATTTTTATTTTCATTTTGTAAAAAGCCTATATAAAGGCATCAATTCCATCTCATTAAGGGGGAGCTCCATTGAGAGAACATTGAAGGTTGGCTCCACTAGGAAGCACTAGGATTAGAGAGCTCTCTCTTTTAGTTTTTCCTTTTTGTTTTGAATCTTGGGTTGAGAATTGAAGAAATTCTGTTTCAATCTCACCTTGAGAATTCTCTCTGTTTGCTTGTCTGCATAATTTCAGTGAATTGTGATTTAAATCAAAGCTCTCTTTACTGCTTTCATCTCTATTTCTTCTTCAATCTGTTTGCTATTGGATCAAGGAAGGACTTGAGATCTAGACTCGTTTTCTAGTCTCATTGAGCCCCTGAGATCTTCACTTGTCTTTCTAGATTTCACAATTGATTTGAGTTTTCTTGCTGATTTACTTTTCTGCTACAATTTCCTTCTCTGCAATTTTTACTTTCTACTGCATTGCTTCCAATTTACATTTCCTGCACATTTACATTCTACACTTTAACTTTGAGTTTGATGCAAATCTGAATTTACTTTTCTTGCCTTGGATCCATTGCTTTCTTTAATTTCCAGCACCCAGCCCCCCTTTACTTTTCATGCAATTTACATTTCTTGTCATTTAAGTTTCTGCAATTTACATTGCTTGTTCTTTAAGTTTTTGCCCATTTACATTCTGCAACTTTAATTTCCTGTCATTTAAAATTCTGTTGGTTACAATTTCACACCATTCACTTCAATGTTAGCTTGACTAAACTAATCACCCACTAAAGTTGCTTGATCCATCAATCCCTGTGGGATCGACCTCACTCTAAGTGAGTTTTACTACTTGATGCGACCCAGTATACTTGCCGGTGAGTTTTAGGTGTTTGGAAATTTGTTTTTCCACAAAAACACCATCAAGTTTTTGGCGCCGTTACCGGGGATTGATTTAGATCAACAATGATTAAGTGGGTGAGAAGTCTAGATTAAGCACTTTTTTTATTTTTGTTCTCTGTTTTAATGTGAAACCAAGGTGTTTGTGTTTTTGCCTCACTAAGAAATTCTCATCTTTGATATGAGTAATTTCAATTTTCATTGGTGTTGTGTTTCACAAAATTCAAATGGAGTTCAAATCATCTTATGATCAAACAAATTTTATGGGATATTACCCACCATCACCAATTTCCAATGATGGCTGGGAATATCACCAACAAATTACAGATCCTGAGCACTCCAATTTGGAGATTTGCTTCAGAGACACAAGATGAGCAAGAGAATCATATGGGATACTTCTCACCACCACAAAATGATTCAAGTCATTATTCTAATGGTGGCTGGGAGTATCACCAAGGAATGAAAGAGCATCCACCCTCACGTCCCAGTTTCTCATTTGAAAGTTCTTCATCACTTGATTATGCCTCAACACAAAATTTCCTCCAAAATCCATACAAGCCATCCCATCAATCACACAACTCATTCCACACCCCTCAACACAACTTCACCACAACACATCCATGTCACCAAAATTACTCTCAACCTTCATCTCTTGAACCAGCAGATGAGGATTACCTTCAATGGTCCAAAGAACCCTTAGAAAGCCAATGCCAAGCCATTGAAATACACAAAAACTCATGAAAAGATACACACAATCCCAATCCTGGAAAGAAATCATCTTCAAGAAGATGAATGGGCCCTTAGAGCAAACAAAGGGGAACTTAGAACCATCAAACAGTGAGGATGAAGACCAATTTGTGAGTGAGAAAGTGGAAAAACAAGAACAAAGGGTCCATGTGTCAAGTGAAACTGCAATGAAGGATGAGGGACATGAGCCAAGGATTTTACATTCACAAAAGCCACTTGAGGTGATAAAGGAACATGAACATTCACAACTCTCACAAACTTCCCTTGAGTCTGTGATCGAAAAATATGAAGAGGAGATGAAGAAATCTTGGGAAGAACAACAAACCTCCTCCATGAAAGTACTATTAAGTCAAATGTTGAATGTGAAGGAGAAAGTGGAAGAGCAAGAAAGTGAGGAGGACAATCAAGAGAATCCACACTCAAGTGAAGCAGAGAAGCACATGAAGGAAGAGCTCATGGAACAACCAATTCAAAAATCTCTTGATGAAGAAATCACTCCAACAATCACACAGCAACCAAATCTTGAATCCAAAGAAGTGAAGGCAACTAACAAGAGCACCATTCCTGTCCCTGATCCAGCAAGCAAGATCAATCAAGCCATTTACAAAAGGAAGCTTGCTGAGGAAAGGCCAAGACAAGGGACAATAGCTGAAACTTCTCCCCCCTTGAGGTCATTCCTCTTAACAAACTGGAAGAAGAGGAAGAAAGTGAATAACAGCATGTCAAGCTAATGACACTAAAAGAGCGCTTGTTGGGAGGCAACCCAACCTTGGGTAACATTTTATTTCTTTGTCTAGTTTATTTTCTCTGTCTGTTTAGTTTAAATTTCAATAAATTGATATATGGTTGCATTCTAAGTTTGGTGTTGCTATGCAACAAAAATTTGCTTCCAATCTTTACTGGATACTTGCATCAATTCCAAGAGAAAGTGTCACACTAAGTTTGGTGTGCCACTTATACTTTTATGCAATGTATCATGCACACCATCTTATTTCTGCAATCATGATGTCTTTGTTTCTCTGTGCCTTGATAGTTATTCTTAATTTTGCTTGCTTGAAACACATGTACTACTAACATTTCTTGTGTAAGACATTCATGATCCATCTTAGCCCCATAGCCACGATTCTAATAGTTGCTTGAGGATGAGCAAGCATTCTGAGTTTGGTATGGGAAGGAGGAGAATGGGAGGAAAATGACAACAATAGAGAAGATGAATTACAAAGTTGTAAAGTTCATTTTCCTCTCATTTATTTTCAGCACTTTAAATTATATGAGTGTCTTTATCTTCTCTGTATGCATGTGTGGTATAACTAGGCATGGCTTGATTTCTAAATTGTAACATGGTGCTGTGCCATTATGATTACCAACTTGAGTTTTGTGAATTCAAAAGCAATAAAGTATCATGATCATAAACAAACAAGGAATTAAAGAAGAATTTAGCATGTGCATAAAAGTATTGGAAAGCTAGTACGTTTGATTGTTGCTTAGTTGCATTAGATTTTATTTAATTGAAGTTTTCATCTAGCACGTTTTGTGAAATCTTTTGAAAATCATGAAAATCTTGAAAGAAAAAGCAAAAAAGGGCAAGAAAAGAAAAAGGGAAAGAATGAGAAAGCTGAAGGCTCTGAGTACCAATGGCAATTTATTTGTTAAGTACTTGTGGTGTTTATGTATCAAGCCAAATGCTTGAAAACAAAACACTTAGAAGTCAAGGCTAGGCTCAAGTGCAAAAGCACTCCCTCAAAGCTCAAGGTTCTGAGCATCAATGATTATAGAGTAAAGAAAAGAAACAAATGAGCTTAATGAAGTCCTCTAATTCAAATGCTTGTGGTGCTTATGTATCAAGTGGTAATACTTGAAAACAAAGCATTTAGAATCGTAGCTTTGTTATTAACTCATGGGGCAAAGCACCCAAAAGGAGAAGCTAATAAGAAAATCAAAAGCTTGTTTCAAGGAAGAAATATAAGAAAAAGATTTCATAAATTGAGCTAGATGGAAGCATCAATCATTTACATCTCTTTTGTGATTGTAGCATGCTTAGAAAACTAGCTTACCATGAAAATTGAGTTGCTACTCTTCTTACCTTGGATTGTCAATCTTTAATGCATGATTCTTTTCTTGCTTGGGGACAAGCAAGGTTTAAGTTTGGTGTTGTGATGACATGTCACCATGTCATGTTTTTCTATGCTTTTTCTTTATTTTTTTATAGGTTTTATGCACTTTCTTAAGCCATAAGTAAGCCAATTGGGTTGAATTTCATGTTTCCTTTGATTCAATCAACCAAGGATAAATTGATGCATTTTCATGAGTTTTTGTGCCATAATTGCTCATGTGACAAGAAGAAAAACAATCTCATGATTTTGAGCATAGCTTTGATACTTTTGATTGATTGATGATAGGTGAAAAAGCTTTGAAGAAGGTTGAAGAAAAGAAGATGGCAAGGACAAGAAGGAGGACTCACGTTTGAGCTAAAGTTTGCCTCAAACTTAAGCTCAAACGTGAGGAAAAGCAAAATTTCACCCAGGGAGGCCAGAAGCTTGCGCCAACGTTTGCCTCAAACTTGAGGTCAAACGTTGCTCCCCACAGCCTGAAGGGGTATACTTCCAACATAAATAACTTTGAGCTAAAGAGCTCCAAATGAGGTGATTCCAAAACCATTGGAAAGTAGGAATTAAGAGCTTTCCAAGCATATATGGCACTACATGGTGGACATATAAATTGAGGGAGAAAACTACCCCGAAAAGTGCATAAACAGACATGACACCAACCTGTAGTAAGGCCAGCTGACCTCTGCACCTTCGATGGAGTATAACTCGAGCTGTGGAGCTCCAAATGATGCGCTTCCAACGGCATTGGAAAGTAGACATTCAGGGCTTTCCAAAAATATATAATAGTATGGGGTGGACAATGCATTTGAGCCTCCAGAACCTGGCGTTTTCGTCCATGTTTGAGGCAAACGTCGCCTCAAACGTTGCACACCAAAGCCAGCGACCCTGTCCTCTTCAAAAGAGCATAACTTGAGTTGTAGATGTCCAATTGAGGTGATTTCAGTTGCGTTGGAAAGCTGACATTTAGAGCTTTCCAACCATATATAATAGTCTATAGTGGGCATAAAATTGGCAATGTTAACAAGAGGACAAAGAAGCGTCCCAAGACTTGAACTTCAAAAACACACCCAGGAGGACTTAACGTTTGAGCTCACGTTTGACCTCAAACGTGAACTCAAACGTGAGTGACAGCAAACCCCCATTCTGCAACATGCCATTACAAGACGTTTGAGTCAATGTTTGCCTCAAACGTTGACTCAAACGTGAATGATCTCAAGACCAAGGCCATCCGAATCCATCTTCAACCCAATTCCACTCCAGAGCAAGCAAAGCCCAATTGACATCACTTATAGGCACAAAGATCAGTTAGATTAGGATTTTTCATTTTTGAAATTTAATTTGTTTTCAATTTCATTTTTATTTTCATTTTTTAAAAAGCCTATATAAAGGCATCAATTCCATCTCATTAAGGGGGAGCTCCATTGAGAGAACATTGAAGGCTGGCTCCACTAGGAAGCACTAGGATTAGAGAGCTCTCTCTTTTAGTTTTTCCTTTTTGTTTTGAATCTTGGGTTGAGAATTGAAGAAATTCTGTTTCAATCTCACCTTGAGAATTCTCTCTGTTTGCTTGTCTGCATAATTTCAGTGAATTGTGATTTGAATCAAAGCTCTCTTTACTGCTTTCATCTCTATTTCTTCTTCAATCTGTTTGCTATTGGATCAAGGAAGGACTTGAGATCTAGACTCGTTTTCTAGTCTCATTGAGCCCCTGAGATCTTCACTTGTCTTTCTAGATTTCACAATTGATTTGAGTTTTCTTGCTGATTTACTTTCCTGCTACAATTTCCTTCTCTGCAATTTTTACTTTCTACTGCATTGCTTCCAATTTACATTTCCTACACATTTACATTCTACACTTTAACTTTGAGCTTGATGAAAATCTGAATTTACTTTTCTTGCCTTGGATCCATTGCTTTCTTTAATTTCCAGCACCCAGCCCCCCTTTACTTTTCATGCAATTTACATTTCTTGTCATTTAAGTTTCTGCAATTTACATTGCTTGTTCTTTAAGTTTTTGCCCATTTACATTCTGCAACTTTAATTTCCTGTCATTTAAAATTCTATTGGTTACAATTTCACACCATTCACTTCAATGTTAGCTTGACTAAACTAATCACCCACTAAAGTTGCTTGATCCATCAATCCCTGTGGGATCGACCTCACTCTAAGTGAGTTTTACTACTTGATGCGACCCGATATACTTGCCGGTGAGTTTTAGGTGTTTGGAAATTCATTTTTTCACAAAAACACCATCAAATATTACTGCAGAGCACCATACAAACTTTTGGAAGATTTAGCATCATCAATCAAAGAGGTGAAAAAGGAATGTGAAGACCAGCAATGATGATAAGGAAGAGGACATCAAGTAAACTCCAAAAGGTTGTATTGTTCATTATCAGATATTGCTGTGATTGAAAATGATATTATACCCCTATCTGTCCTTCTGTCTAATATAGTTTTTCTGCAATTCAATAATCAAGATGCTTGATCATTTACAACACCATACTCTCAAACTTGTTTGCACTCAATATTTCAAAAATGCATCACATGAAAGTTCTTTGAAAAGAAGGATTGAGGAATTAAAAAATTTTGAGGCAAGCAAAAGATTAGGAAAAGTGGTGGTTCTAGTTGTACAATTATGTATTGAGGTTGCATGCTTATGAAAACTTGCATGGGAGCTCATAGGCGGGACATAGAGTTCAAAGAAGTGTTGTGGAGATTCTCAAACATTTATTGATCCAAGAAGCAGCAAACAAAATAAAAGAAAATAAAGAAAATACAAAAATAAAAAGAACATGGCCCAAGGCTCTGAGCATCAATTACTAGGCAGAAAAGAAAAAAAAAAACAAGAACTCAAAGAGTTATTATCCTAGTAAATGCTTGTGGTCGAACTGTGTCAAAGAGAGAGGCTTGAGCAAATAAATCCTAAGGGGTGCTTCAACACCTAATACCTTAAAACCAACTGGTTTAGGAGTATTTATTGAAAGCTTATCTAAAGAGCCGCTTTGAGACATGACACTTAGAGTCAAGGCCAAAGCACAGAAACTATAAGATGCTTCAAGGTGACTACCTATAGAGAGATCTCCATGATATCATTTGGATGAAAGTTCTAAGACCTAAGACTTCCAATATGTAAGGACTAGTAAGCACGTAAGCCCTTGCATGAACATATAATTTAGAGTTCACCCCACTGTCACTTAATCACTTCACTCGCAGGACATTACAAGTTATTCTTCAATCCATCTTAGTCGAAAGAACCTTTGAACATAATTATGTTCTTGCTTGGGGACAAGCAAGTTTTAAGTTTGGTGTTGTGATGACAAGTCATCTTAGCCTAGTTTCACTAGCCTTTTTTCTTTGTTTTCATTTAGTTTCATGCACTTTCTTAAGCCATAAGTAAGTCAATTGGGTTGAATTTCATGTTTCCTTTGATTCAATCAACCATGGATAAATTGATGCATTTTCATGAGTTTTTGTGCCATAATTTCTCATATGACAAGAAGAAGAACAACTCTCATGATTATGGCATAGCTTTGATACAATTGTTGATTGATGATAGGTGAAATAAAGCTTGGAAGAAGGTTGCAAGAATGGGCTTGAAAAGAGGGATTCACGTTTGAGCTAACGTTTGCCTCAAACGTTAACTCAAACGTGAGAAGCAGATGAAGAACACCCTGGAGAAGAGTAAACGTTGGCTGAAGAAGAAGCAGGGGAAGGCAACGTTTGCGCCAACGTTTTCCTCAAACGTGAGGTCAAACGTTGGCGCCAAAAAGAATGAAAAATAGCACTCCTGGGCATGGCAACGTTTGAGCCAATGTTTGCCTCAAACGTGAGGTCAAACGTTGGCTACATTTTGGCAAGGAAGAGCATGGCAAAGCACCCCTGATTGATGGTTTAGATGAGCCACGTTTTCGCCAACGTTTGCCTCAAACGTTGGGCCAAACGTTGGCCAAAAAGGAGCCTGGGAAGAACCACGTTTGAGCTCACGTTTGACCTCAAACGTTGGCTCAAACGTGGATGACAGCAAATGGGCTATCTGCATAATGCCTCACACAAGGGACGTTTGAGTCAATGTTTGCCTCAAACATTGACTCAAACGTGAATGGTTCATGGCCCGGTTCACAAATGGATTTCTTCCAAACACCAAGAGCAATCAACGGAGGCTATTATCAACCCAATTCCATCAAGACTAAAGGCCCAATTCAAGGCTTAATGATCATTTGAACAAAGTGTATAAATAGCTTAGGATTTGAAGTTTTAAGAGAGCTTTCTTTTTAGAGTTTTCTTTAAGAATTTTCATAGTATTCACAGTAGAGAGCTTTTGGGTTTTGAGCCATCTTGGAGATTCTGAGTCTTGGGGAAGGAGAATTGAATTCTCTTCCTCTTAGTTTTCTTGTTTTCAATTTCATCTACGCTTGTCTTGAGTCTTGGGTGTTGAAGAATTGAGAAAATTCTGTCTCAATCTCACCTTGAGATCTCTTTGTTTTTCTTACTGCAACTTCTGGAAATTGAACTTGGATTTACATTTCTACATTGCTCTCTTCTTTACTTTGGCATTTGCTCTCTAAATTTGGATCTAAGAAGGCATTGAGATCTAGACTTAGTTATCTAGTCTCTTGGGTCCTGAGATCTATTGGTTTCCATTTTAATTTCCTTGTTTAATTACTACACCAAGCTTACTTTCCTTTTAGTTTTGAGATCCGGTTCAACTAATTCCATCAACTATTCTTTATTCTGTTGAGTTTTGCTTTACTTTGTTTAATTCTTGCAGATCCAATTCCCATTTCCCTTTTATTTTTCAAGTCATTTATATTTATTGTACTTTAAGTTTCTGCAATTTACATTAGTTGCACTTTAAGATTCAGCTCTTTTTCTTTTTTTGTTCCCTTTAATTTCCTGCAAATCACCCACTCCCCTTTAAATTCTATGCAATTTAATTCCTGTCAACACAATTTCACACAATCAACACTTGTTTGCTTGAATAATTCAACCACTAAAATAAAGTTGCTCAATCCTTCAATCCTTGTGGGATCGATCTCACTCTCGTGAGTTTTATTACTTGATGCGACCCGGTACACTTGCCGGTGAGTTTTGTGTCGGATCGTTTTCCGCACATCAGCTAGCTGCTAAAAAAAGCTTGAGTCAAAGTTTGCCTCAAACTTTGACTCAAGCTTAAATGGTTCTTGGCCCGGTTCACAAGGGGTTTTCTTTCCAACTCCAAGAGCAATCAACAGAGGCTTTTGTCAACCCAATTCCATCAAGAGCAAGGGCCCAATTCAAGGCTTGAAGATCATTTGAAGAGAGTGTATAAATAGCTTAGAATTTAAGTTTTTCGGGGAGCTTTCCTTTGTAGTTTTGCTGGGTAGTTTTGGAGAGCTTTTGGTTGGGAGTTAGTTTGAGATTCTTAGTCTTGGGGAAGGAGAATTGAATTCTCTTCCTCTTAGTTTTCTTGTTTTCAATTTCATTTACACTTGTCTTGAGTCTTGAGTGTTGAGAATTGAAGAAATTCTGTTTCAATCTCACCTTGAGATCTTTCTGTTTTGATTTATAGCATATTTGAGAAATTGAGATTTAAATTCCTCTCTTCTACTGTTTAATTTTAACTTCTCTTGCAATTGATTTCTGAATTTGGATCTAGGAAGGCATTGAGATCTAGACTTGGCTATCTAGTCTCTTGAGTCCTGAGATTTACATTTTCCAATTTTAATTTCCTTGTTGAATGCGTCTCCAAGTTCATTTACATTTCCAATTGAGATCCAGTTCATTTTAATTCTTCTTCTACTTTTCTGTTTATTGCAATTTACTTTTCCTTGTCTAATTTCTGCAAATCCAATTCCCAATTCCCTTTACAATTCAAGCCATTTACATTTCTTGCACTTTAAGATTCTGTAATTTACACTTCTTGCGTTCTAAGTTTCTGCCATTTAATTTCTTGTTCTTTAAGATTCAGCACTTTTATTTTTTGTTCTCTTTAATTTCATGCAAATTACCCATTCCCTTTTACATTCTATGCAATTTAATTCTTGTCAAACACAAATTCACTCAAATCAAATTCTGTTTGCTTGACTAAATCAACCACTAAACTAAAATTGCTCAATCCTTCAATCCCTGTGGGATCGACCTCACTCCCGTGAGTTTTATTACTTGATGCGACCCGGTACACTTGCCGGTGAGTTTTGTGTTGGATCGTTTTCCACACATCAAGTTTTTGGCACCGTTGCCGGGGATTGATCAGATTGACAATGATTAAGTGAAGTGGAAGTCTAGATCAAGCACTTTTTCCTTTCTGTTTCTTTAATTTCTAACCTGCACACTAACTGTTTGAGACTTTGTCTCTACTAACTCTCACTGCACTCAAGCTACAGAGTGCTCTGTGTATCTTTGCTGTTTTGGTTGTATGACATAAACCAGGAGAGAGTTCCCCACTTCTGGAATTTCTGAAGAAGAGCACCAAGAAATGGAGGAGATCGGAAGGAAGTTCACAGTAAGAGGAGAAAAGCTGAGGCACTATGATTTTCAACCTCCATGATCAAAGAACAAGATGTCAAGCTAGTGACAATAAAGAAGCGCTTGTTGGGAGGCAACCCAACCTGAGGTAGTTTTCTTTTCATAACTATTTCAATAAAAAGGTTAAGTAGCTTTATCTATATTGCAAGGAGCTAAGTTTGGTGTTGCACACCAAAACAATTTAAGGGAGAATGAAGGATGCTAAGTTTGGTGTTTCACCAAAAATCTCATTTAAAAACACATTCTCACCTTCTGCATAAAAGAGTTGCTAGCTCCAAGCAATCAGAGAAACTACTTAACCAATGTTTGTTTTCTAGTTGTTAGTTTTATTGCTTTTGAAAAAAAAAAGAGTTTCACACATGGTTAATTTGATGCATGAGAACCATTGGCAAGGTACTAAGTTTTGTGTTCCCACACCAAAGTAAGTTCAAAAGCCCACAAATAATTTATGCATGCTAACCATTTTTCAAGTGCTTGGGGAGCAAGCAACTTTCAATATCATTGCAAAGGTTCATACAAATTTTTGGAAGGATTAGGCATCATCAACCAAACAGATAAAGAGGAATGTGAAGACCATCAATGATGATGATGAGGAGTAAAACAAGTAAACTCCAAAAGGTTGTATTATTATGTGATTATTTTGCATCAGACACTGCTATGATTGAAAGTGATATTGTACCCCTATCTGTTTGTCTGTCTAGTATAATCTCTCTATAATCCAATAATTGAGATACTTGGTTGTTCACAACACTATACTCTCCAAAACTTGCTTGTACTCAATGTCTCAAAAAGGCATCACAGGACAGTTCTTTGAAAAGAAGGATTGAGGAACTAAAAATTTTTGAGGCAAGCAAAAGATTAGGAGAAGTGGTGGTTCTAGTTGTATAATTTTGCATTGAGGTTGCATGCTTGTGAAAACTTGCATGGGAGCTCATAGGCAGGACATAGAGTTCAAAGAAATATTGTGGAGATTTTCAAACATTTATTGATCCAAGAAGCAGCAAACATAACAAAAGAAAATAAAGAAAATACAAAAACAAAAAGAACTTGGCCCAAGGCTCTGAGCATCAATTACTAGGCAGAAAAGAAGAAAGAAACAAGAACTCAAAGAGTTATTATCCTAGTAAATGCTTGTGGTCGAAGTGTGTCAAAGAGAGAGGCTTGAGCAAGTAAATCCTAAGGGGTGCTTTAACACCTAATACCTTAAAACCAACTGGTTTAGGAGTATTGATTGAAAGCTTATCTAAAGAGCCGCTTTGAGACATGACACTTTAGAGTCAAGGCCAAAACACAGAAATCATAAGCTGCTTCAAGGTGATTACCTATAGAGAGATCTCCATGATATCATTTGGATGAAAGTCCTAGGACCTAAGACTTCCAATATGTAAGGACTAGTAAGCACTGAAGCCCTTGCATGAGCATATAATTTAGAGTTCACTCTACTGTTACTTAATCACTTCACTCACAGGACATTACAAGTTATTCTTCAATCCATCTTAATTAAAAGAACCTTTGAGCATAATTCCTTTCTTGCTTGAGGACAAGCAAGCTTTAAGTTTGGTGTTGTGATGACAAGTCATCTTAGCCTAGTTTCACTAGTCTTTTTCTTTTGTTTTCAATAGATTTTATGCACTTTCTTGAGCCATAAGTAAGCCAATTGGGTAGAATTTCATGTTTCCTTTAATTCAATCAACCATGGATAAATTGATGCATTTTCATGAGATTTTGTGCTATAATTGTCATACATTATGAAAGAGAAACAATCTCATGATTTTGAGCATAGCTTTGATACTTTTGATTGATTGATGATTGGTGAAAAAGCTTTGAAGAAGGTTGAAGAAAAGAAGATGGCAAGGGCAAAAAGCTTGCGCCAACGTTTGCCTCAAAATTGAGGTCAAACGTTGGCTTGCAAAAATCTCACCCAGGGAAGCCAAAAGCTTGCGCCAAAGTTTGCCTCAAACTTGAGGTCAAACGTTGGCTTGCAAAATTTCACCCAGGAAGCCAAAAAGCTTGCGCCAACATTTGCCTCAAACTTGAGGTCAAACGTTGGCGCCATTTTAGCAAGGAAGAGCACTCTGTTTGAAGCCTTGGACAAGCCAACGTTTGCGCCAACGTTTGCCTCAAACGTTGGGCCAAACGTTGGCCAAAAGACATGCAAGGGAGGATCCACGTTTGAGCTCAAGTTTGACCTCAAACTTTGAGCCAAACGTGGATGACAGCACGGGAAGCTAGCTGCTAAAAAAAGCTTGAGTCAAAGTTTGCCTCAAACTTTGACTCAAGCTTAAATGGTTCTTGGCCCGGTTCACAAGGGGTTTTCTTTCCAACTCCAAGAGCAATCAACAGAAGCTTTTGTCAACCCAATTCCATCAAGAGCAAGGGCCCAATTCAAGGCTTGAAGATCATTTGAAGAGAGTGTATAAATAGCTTAGAATTTAAGTTTTTCGGGGAGCTTTCCTTTGTAGTTTTGCTGGGTAGTTTTGGAGAGCTTTTGGTTGGGAGTTAGTTTGAGATTCTGAGTCTTGGGGAAGGAGAATTGAATTCTCTTCCTCTTAGTTTTCTTGTTTTCAATTTCATTTACACTTGTCTTGAGTCTTGAGTGTTGAGAATTGAAGAAATTTTGTTTCAATCTCACCTTGAGATCTTTCTGTTTTGATTTAGAGCATATTTGAGAAATTGAGATTTAAATTCCTCTCTTCTACTGTTTAATTTTAACTTCTCTTGCAATTGATTTCTGAATTTGGATCTAGGAAGGCATTAAGATCTAGACTTGGCTATCTAGTCTCTTGAGTCCTGAGATTTACATTTTCCAATTTTAATTTCCTTGTTGAATGCGTCTCCAAGTTCATTTACATTTCCAATTGAGATCCAGTTCATTTTAATTCTTCTTCTACTTTTCTGTTTATTGCAATTTACTTTTCCTTGTCTAATTTCTGCAAATCTAATTCCCAATTCCCTTTACAATTCAAGCCATTTATATTTCTTGCACTTTAAGATTCTGCAATTTACACTTCTTGTGTTCTAAGTTTCTGCCATTTAATTTCTTGTTCTTTAAGATTCAGCACTTTTATTTTTTGTTCTCTTTAATTTCATGCAAATTACCCATTCCCTTTTACATTTTATGCAATTTAATTCTCGTCAAACACAAATTCACTCAAATCAAATTCTGTTTGCTTGACTAAATCAACCACTAAACTAAAATTGCTCAATCCTTCAATCCCTGTGGGATCGACCTCACTCCCGTGAGTTTTATTACTTGATGCGACCCGGTACACTTGCCGGTGAGTTTTGTGTTGGATCGTTTTTCACACATCATTGGGTATTGTTAAAATTCTTTTATTTTTCTACTTCTTGGTAAAAAAATAATTTTTTTAGTTTCAAAATTTAAAAATAAAAAGTTTTCATCTTTTTTTTTGCCTTCCTAATATTACTAGACTTTATTTTATTTTTCTATTGGGTTAACCACCAAAAACGCCTCCGAATTATTCAAACGCCGACAAAAATACACCCGAATTTTATTATCGATAAAAATACATTTAAATAATTTAAAAATACAACAAAAATACCCAACAGTAAATATATATTTTCAAAAAATGCCTTAGAGATTGAATTTTAATGCAATTTTTTGCAAGAATAATTATAAAATTGAGATATTATTATTCTTAAAATTTGGTGATTTTTCGTTAGGTATATTATTTTTTTATAATTTTTTTGTTAACAACCAATAATACTTTTAAAAAATCACAAAAAAATATATACTTAACAAAAAATCACCAAATTTTAAGAATAATAATATCTCATTTTGCTAATCATGTTTGCAAAAAATAGCTTCAAAATTCAATTTCTAATATATTTTTTGAGAAATACATATTTAATGTTAGTTTTTTTGCAAGATTATCTAACATTAAATATGTATTTCTCAAAAAATACATTAGAGATTGAATTTTGATATGATTTTTTGCAAGCATGATTAGAAAAATGAGATATTATTATCCTTAAAGTTTGGTGATTTTTTGTTAAGTATATAATTTTTTTGTAATTTTTTTGTTAACAACCAATAATACTTTTAAAAACTCACAAAAAAATATATATTCAGCAAAAAATTACCAAATTTTAAGAATAATAACATCTCATTTTTCTAATCATGTTTGTAAAAAATTGCATCAAAATTCAATCTCTAAGGTATTTTTTAAAAATACATATTTACTGTTGGGTATTTTTGTTGTATTTTTAAATTATTTAAAGACATTTTTGTCAAGAGTAAAATTCAGGTACATTTTTGTCAGCGTTTGAATAATTCGGGTGCATTTTTGGTAGTTAACCCTTTTTCTATTTTAAATAAAAAATTAAATATTTAAATTTAAGAATTAAAAAAAATGATAAATTTTGTCTTTTGAAATCCTAATTTTTTTTTCAAGAATATATTCTTTTATTCACCAGATAATGCTATTTTTTCGAAAATATAGAATATATTAATTTAGAAAAGTTAAACTTCTTAAATTTTTTATTATTGGATATCTTTAAAATTTTTTATTTTTTTACTTCTTGGTAAAAAATAATATTTTCTGTTTCAAAATTTAAAAATAAAAAATTTTCATCTTTTTTTTGTCTTCCTAATATTGCTCGACTTTATTTTATTATTCTATTTTAAATAAAAAAATAAATTTATAAAATTTAAAAATTCAGAAAAATGATAAATTTTGTCTTTTGAAATCCTAATTTTTTTTCAAGAATATATTTTTTATTCACCGAGTAACGCTATTTTTTCACAAATATAGAATAAATTAATTTTAAAAATTTAAAATTTTTAAATTTTTTTATTATTGGGTATTGTTAAAATTCTTTATTTTTCTACTTCTTGGTAAAAAAATAATTTTTTTAGTTTCAAAATTTAAAAATAAAAAGTTTTCATCTTTTTTTTTGTCTTCCTAATATTGCTGGACTTTATTTTATTATTCTATTTTAAATAAAAAATAAATTTATAAATTAAAAATTCAGAAAAATGATAAATTTTGTCTTTTGAAATCCTAATTTTTTTTCAAGAATATATATTTTTTATTCACCAAGTTATGCTATTTTTTCACAAATATAGAATAAATTAATTTAAAAAATTTAAACTTTTTAAATTTTTTTATTATTGGGTATTTTTTAAATTTTTTATTTTTCTACTTCATGGTAAAAAAATAATATTTTCTGTTTCAAAATTTAAAAATAAAAAGTTTTCATCTTTTTTTTGTCTTCCTAATATTGCTCGACTTTATTTTATTATTCTATTTTAAATAAAAAAATAAATTTATAAAATTTAAAAATTCAGAAAAATGATAAATTTTGTCTTTTGAAATCCTAATTTTTTTTCAAGAATATATTTTTTTTATTCACCGGGTAACGCTATTTTTTCACAAATATAGAATAAATTAATTTTAAAAATTTAAAATTTTTAAATTTTTTATTATTGGGTAATGCTAAAATCTTTATTTTTCTACTTCTTGGTAAAAAAATAATTTTTTTAGTTTCAAAATTTAAAAATAAAAAGTTTTCATCTTTTTTTTTTTGCCTTCCTAATGTTACTGGACTTTATTTTATTTTTCTATTGGGTTAACCACCAAAAACGCCTCCGAATTATTCAAACGCTGACGAAAATACACCCGAATTTTACTATCGACAAAAATACATTTAAATAATTTAAAAATACAACAAAAATACCCAACAGTAAATATATATTTTCAAAAAATGCCTTAGAGATTGAATTTTAATGCAATTTTTTGCAAGAATAATTATAAAATTGAGATATTATTATTTTTAAAATTTGGTGTTTTTCGTTAAGTATATTATTTTTTATAATTTTTTGTTAACAACCAATAATACTTTTAAAAAATCACAAAAAAATATATACTTAACAAAAAATCACCAAATTTTAAGAATAATAATATCTCATTTTTCTAATCATGTTTGCAAAAAATAGCATCAAAATTCAATTTCTAATATATTTTTTGAGAAATACATATTTAATGTTAGTTTTTTTGCAAGATTATCTAACATTAAATATGTATTTCTCAAAAAATACATTAGAGATTGAATTTTGATACGATTTTTTGCAAGCATGATTAGAAAAACGAGATATTATTATCCTTAAAGTTTGGTGATTTTTTGTTAAGTATATAATTTTTTTGTTAACAACCAATAATACTTTTAAAAACTCACAAAAAAATATATATTCAGCAAAAAATTACCAAATTTTAAGAATAATAATATCTCATTTTTCTAATCATGTTTGTAAAAAATTGTATCAAAATTCAATCTCTAAGGTATTTTTTAAAAATACATATTTACTGTTGGATATTTTTGTTGTATTTTTAAATTATTTAAAGACATTTTTGTCAAGAGTAAAATTCGGGTACATTTTTGTCAGCGTTTGAATAATTCGGGGGTGTTTTTGGTAGTTAACCCTTTTTCTATTTTAAATAAAAAATTAAATATTTAAATTTAAAAATTAAAAAAATGATAAATTTTGTCTTTTGAAATCCTAATTTTTTTTTTCAAGAATATATTCTTTTATTCACCAGATAATGCTATTTTTTCGAAAATATAGAATATATTAATTTAAAAAAGTTAAACTTCTTAAATTTTTTATTATTAGATATTTTTTAAATTTTTTATTTTTTTACTTCTTGGTAAAAATAATATTTTCTGTTTCAAAATTTTAAAATAAAAAGTTTTCATCTTTTTTTTATCTTCCTAATATTGCTGGACTTTATTTTATTATTCTATTTTAAATAAAAAACTAAATTTATAAAATTTAAAAATTCAGAAAAATGATAAATTTTGTCTTTTGAAATCCTAATTTTTTTTCAAGAATATATTTTTTTATTCACCGAGTAACGCTATTTTTTCACAAATATAGAATAAATTAATTTCAAAAATTTAAAATTTTTAAATTTTTTTATTATTTTGTATTGTTAAAATTCTTTATTTTTCTACTTCTTGGTAAAAAAATAATTTTTTTAGTTTCAAAATTTAAAAATAAAGAGTTTTCATCTTTTTTTTTGTCTTCATAATATTGCTGGACTTTATTTTATTATTCTATTTTAAATAAAAAAATAAATTTATAAATTTAAAAATTCAGAAAAATGATAAATTTTGTCTTTTGAAATCCTAATTTTTTTTCAAGAATATATATTTTTTATTCACCGAGTTACGCTATTTTTTCACAAATATAGAATAAATTAATTTTAAAAATTTAAACTTTTTAAATTTTTTTATTATTGGGTATTTTTAAAATTTTTTATTTTTCTACTTCTTGGTAAAAAAATAATATTTTCTCTTTCAAAATTTAAAAATAAAAAGTTTTCATCTTTTTTTTATCTTCCTAATATTGCTCAACTTTATTTTATTATTCTATTTTAAAAAAAAATAAATTTATAAAATTTAAAAATTCAGAAAAATGATAAATTTTGTCTTTTGAAATCCTAATTTTTTTTCAAGAATATATTTTTTTATTCACCGGGTAACGCTATTTTTTCACAAATATAGAATAAATTAATTTTAAAAATTTAAAATTTTTAAATTTTTTATTATTGGGTAATGCTAAAATTCTTTATTTTTCTACTTCTTGGTAAAAAAATAATTTTTTTAGTTTCAAATTTTAAAAATAAAAACTTTTCATCTTTTTTTTTGCCATCCTAAGGTTACTGGACTTTATTTTATTTTTCTATTTTAAATAAAAAATTAAATTTTTAAATTTAAAATTTCAAAAAAATGATAAATTTTATCTTTTGAAATCCTAATTTTTTTCAAGAATAAATTCTTTTATTCACCATATAATGCCATTTTTTCACAAACATAGAATAAATTAATTTAAAATAATTAAACTTCTTAAATTTTTTTTATTATTGGATATTTTTTATATTCTTTAGTTTTCTACTTCATGGTAAAAAAATAATAATTTCATTTTTTAAATTTAAAAATAAAAAGTTTTCATATTTTTTTTGTCTTCCTAATATTGCTGGACTTTATTTTATTATTCTATTTTAAATAAAAAATAAATTTATAAAATTTAAAAATTCAGAAAATGATAAATTTTGTCTTTTGAAATCCTAATTTTTTTTAAGAATATATTTTTTTATTCACCGAGTAACGCTATTTATTCACAAATATAGAATAAATTAATTTTAAAAATTTTAAATTTTTAAATTTTTTTATTATTGGGTAAGGCTAAAATTCTTTATTTCTCTACTTCTTGGTTAAAGAAAATTTTTTTTTAGTTTAAAATTTAAAAATAAAAAGTTTTCATCTTTTTTTGTCTTCCTAATATTGCTGGACTTTATTTTATTATTCTACTTTAAATAAAAAATAAATTTATAAAATTTAAAAATTCAGAAAAATGATAAATTTTGTCTTTTGAAATCCTGATTTTTTTTCAAGAATATATTTTTTTTATTCACCGAGTAACGCTATTTTTCCACAAATATAGAATAAATTAATTTAAAAAAGTTAAACTTCTTAAATTTTTTATTATTGGATATTTTTTAAATTCTTTATTTTTCTACTTCTTGGTAAAAAAAATAATATTTTCTGTTTCAAAATTTAAAAATAAAAAGTTTTCATCTTTTTTTTTGTCTTCCTAATATTGCTGGACTTTATTTTATTTTTCTACTTTAAATAAAAAATAAATTTATAAAATTTAAAAATTCAGAAAAATGATAAATTTTGTCTTTTGAAATCCTAATTTTTTTTTCAAGAATATATTTTTTTATTCACCGAGTAACGCTATTTTTTCACAAATATAGAATAAATTAATTTTAAAAATTTAAACTTTTTAAATTTTCTTATTATTGGGTATTGTTAGAATTCTTAATTTTTCTACTTCTTGGTAAAAAAAATAATATTTTTAGTTTCAAAATTTAAAAATAAAAAGTTTTCATCTTTTTTTATGCCTTTCTAATATTACTGGACTTTATACTATTTTTCTATTTTAAATAAAAAATTAAATTTTTAAATTTAAAAATTCAAAAAAATGATAAATTTTGTCTTTTGAAATCCTACATTTTTTTTCAAGAAAATATTCTTTTATTCACCAGATAATGCTATTTTTTCACAAACATAGAATAAATTAATTTAAAATAATTAAACTTCTTAAATTTTTTTATTATTGGATATTTTTGATATTCTTTATTTTTCTAATTTATGGTAAAAAAATAATAATTTCATTTTTTAAATTTAAAAATAAAAAGTTTTCATTTTTTTTTTGTCTTCCTAATATTGCTGGACTTTATTTTATTATTCTATTTTAAATAAAAAATAAATTTATAAAATTTAAAAATTCAGAAAATGATAAATTTTGTCTTTTGAAATCTTAATTTTTTTTGAAGAATATATTTTTTTTATTCACCGAGTGACGCAATTTATTCACAAATATAGAATAAATTAATTTTAAAAATTTAAAATTTTTAAATTTTTTTATTATTGGGTAATGCTAAAATTCTTAATTTCTCTACTTCTTGGTAAAAAAATAATTTTTTTTTAGTTTCAAAATTTAAAAATAAAAAGTTTTCATCTTTTTTTTTTGTCTTCTTAATATTGCTGGACTTTATTTTATTTTTCTACTTTAAATAAAAAATAAATTTATAAAATTTAAAAATTTAGAAAAATGATAAATTTTGTCTTTTGAAATCCTAATTTTTTTTTTCAAGAATATATTTTTTTATTCACCGAGTAACGCTATTTTTCACAAATATAGAATAAATTAATTTTAAAAATTTAAACTTTTTAAATTTTCTTATTATTGGGTAAGGCTAAAATTCTTTATTTCTCTACTTCTTGGTAAAAGAAAATTTTTTTTTAGTTTAAAATTTAAAAATAAAAAGTTTTCATCTTTTTTTGTCTTCCTAATATTGCTGGACTTTATTTTATTATTCTACTTTAAATAAAAAATAAATTTATAAAATTTAAAAATTCAGAAAAATGATAAATTTTGTCTTTTGAAATCCTGATTTTTTTTCAAGAATATATTTTTTTTATTCACCGAGTAACGCTATTTTTCCACAAATATAGAATAAATTAATTTAAAAAAGTTAAACTTCTTAAATTTTTTATTATTGGATATTTTTTAAATTCTTTATTTTTCTACTTCTTGGTAAAAAAAATAATATTTTCTGTTTCAAAATTTAAAAATAAAAAGTTTTCATCTTTTTTTTTGTCTTCCTAATATTGCTGGACTTTATTTTATTTTTCTACTTTAAATAAAAAATAAATTTATAAAATTTAAAAATTCAGAAAAATGATAAATTTTGTCTTTTGAAATCCTAATTTTTTTTTTCAAGAATATATTTTTTTATTCACCGAGTAACGCTATTTTTTCACAAATATAGAATAAATTAATTTTAAAAATTTAAACTTTTTAAATTTTCTTATTATTGGGTATTGTTAGAATTCTTAATTTTTCTACTTCTTGGTAAAAAAAATAATATTTTTAGTTTCAAAATTTAAAAATAAAAAGTTTTCATCTTTTTTTATGCCTTTCTAATATTACTGGACTTTATACTATTTTTCTATTTTAAATAAAAAATTAAATTTTTAAATTTAAAAATTCAAAAAAATGATAAATTTTGTCTTTTGAAATCCTACATTTTTTTTCAAGAAAATATTCTTTTATTCACCAGATAATGCTATTTTTTCACAAACATAGAATAAATTAATTTAAAATAATTAAACTTCTTAAATTTTTTTATTATTGGATATTTTTGATATTCTTTATTTTTCTAATTTATGGTAAAAAAATAATAATTTCATTTTTTAAATTTAAAAATAAAAAGTTTTCATTTTTTTTTTGTCTTCCTAATATTGCTGGACTTTATTTTATTATTCTATTTTAAATAAAAAATAAATTTATAAAATTTAAAAATTCAGAAAATGATAAATTTTGTCTTTTGAAATCTTAATTTTTTTTGAAGAATATATTTTTTTTATTCACCGAGTGACGCAATTTATTCACAAATATAGAATAAATTAATTTTAAAAATTTAAAATTTTTAAATTTTTTTATTATTGGGTAATGCTAAAATTCTTAATTTCTCTACTTCTTGGTAAAAAAATAATTTTTTTTTAGTTTCAAAATTTAAAAATAAAAAGTTTTCATCTTTTTTTTTGTCTTCTTAATATTGCTGGACTTTATTTTATTTTTCTACTTTAAATAAAAAATAAATTTATAAAATTTAAAAATTTAGAAAAATGATAAATTTTGTCTTTTGAAATCCTAATTTTTTTTTCAAGAATATATTTTTTTATTCACCGAGTAACGCTATTTTTCACAAATATAGAATAAATTAATTTTAAAAATTTAAACTTTTTAAATTTTCTTATTATTGGGTATTGTTAGAATTCTTAATTTTTCTACTTCTTGGTAAAAAAAATTATACTTTTAGTTTCAAAATTTAAAAATAAAAAGTTTTCATCTTTTTTTTTTTTTGCCTTCCTAATATTACTGGACTTTATTTTATTTTTCTATTTTAAATAAAAAATTAAATTTTTAAATATAAAATTTCAAAAAAATGATAAATTTTGTCTTTTGAAATCCTTTTTTTTTCAAGAATATATTCTTTTATTCACCAGATAATGCTATTTTTTCACAAATATAGAATAAATTAATTTAAAAAAGTTAAACTTCTTAAATTTTTTTATTATTGAATATTTTTTAAATTCTTTATTTTTGTACTTCTTGGTAAAAGAATAATATTTTCTGTTTCAAAATTTAAAAATAAAAAGTTTTCATATTTTTTTTTGTCTTCCTAATATTGTTGGACTTTATTTTATTATTTTATTTTAAATAAAAAAATAAATTTATAAAATTTAAAAATTGACAAAAATGATAAATTTTGTCTTTTGAAATCCTTTTTTTTTCAAGAATATATTTTTTTATTCACTGAGTAACGCTATTTTTTCACAAATATAGAATAAATTAATTTAAAAATTTAAAATTTTTAAATTTTTTTATTATTGGGTAATGCTAAAATTCTTTATTTTTCTACTTCTTGGTAAAAAAAAAATAATATTTTTAGTTTCAAAATTTAAAAATAAAAAGTTTTCATCTTTTTTTTTTTTGCCTTCCTAATGTTACTGGACTTTATTTTATTTTTCTATTTTAAATAAAAAATTAAATTTTTAAATATAAAATTTCAAAAAAAATGATAAATTTTATCTTTTGAAATCCTATTTTTTTTCAAGTATATATTCTTTTATTCACCAGATAATGCTATTTTTTCACAAATATAGAATAAATTAATTTAAAAAAGTTAAACTTCTTAAATTTTTTATTAGTGTATATTTTTTAGATTCTTTATTTTTCTACTTCTTGGTAAAAAAATAATATTCTTTGTTTCAAAAATTAAAAATAAAGAGTTTTCATCTTTTTTTTGTCTTCCTAATATTGTTGGACTTTATTTTATTATTCTATTTTAAATAAAAAAATAAATTTATAAAATTTAAAATTCAGAAAAATGATAAATTTTGTCTTTTGAAATTCTAATTTTTTTTTCAAGAATATATTTTTTTTATTCACCGAGTAACGCTATTTTTTCACAAATATAGAATAAATTAATTTTAAAAATTTAAAATTTTTAAATTTTTTTATTATTGGGTATTGTTAAAATTCTTTATTTTTCTACTTCTTGGTAAAAAAATAATTTTTTTAGTTTCAAAATTTAAAAATAAAAAATTTTCATCTTTTTTTTTTGTCTTCCTAATATTGTTGGACTTTATTTTATTATTTTATTTTAAATAAAAAATAAATTTAAAAATTTAAAAATTCAGAAAAATGATAAATTTTGTCTTTTAAAATCCTAATTTTTTTTCAAGAATATATATTTTTTATTCAACGAGTTACGCTATTTTTTCACAAATATAGAATAAATTAATTTTTAAAATTTAAACTTTTAAATTTTTTTATTATTGGGTATTGTTAAAATTTTTTATTTTTCTACTTCTTGGTAAAAAAATAATATTTTCTGTTTCAAAATATAAAAATAAAAAGTTTTCATCTTTTTTTCTTGTGTTCCTAATATTGCTCGACTTTATTTTATTATTCTATTTTAAATAAAAAATAAATTTATAAAATTTAAAAATTCAGAAAAATGATAAATTTTGTCTTTTGAAATCCTAATTTTTTTTTCAAGAATATATTTTTTTATTCACCGAGTAACGCTATTTTTTCACAAATATAGAATAAATTAATTTTAAAAATTTAAAATTTTTAAATTTTTTATTATTGGGTAATGCTAAAATCTTTATTTTTTTACTTCTTGGTAAAAAAATAATTATTAGTTTCAAAATTTAAAAATAAAAAGTTTTCATCTTTTTTTTTGCCTTCCTTGTAAGACCCAGAACTTTTGAAAAGTCTTATTATGATCAAGTCTCAAATCATATAGTTATTTATAGCCTTAATTTTAGAGATCATTTTATTAAGGATAATTAAGGCAAGTTTTGATTTACTGGATTTGAGATGAGTTATGATTATTATCCAATTTTACAATTATTGGATTATTTTCTATATTTAAAGTATAAGGTTGATAGTTATGAAATAATAAGGATTTTATATGATTTGGATTAGATAAGTAATATTTTAATATATTAATACTGCTGTTTTGAAAAATAGAGAAATTAATTATGTTATTTATAATTTTCGGTTTTGAACATTTTATTGAAAATAATTTGCAAAAGTGATGAGTAAATAGTATTTTTATACATTATTATTGTTGGGTTAAAATTCATTTCTAGTTACTATATTGTCCCTATTTTCATTTGAAATTACAAAAGTAACCCTAACCCTAATTTTTGAAAATGAAACCCTAACCCATTGACCCATACCCGACCCGGTTCCCTTCACACACACACACACACACAGCCGCAGCAGCAGACCCCTACCCCTTTCGTCCTTCCTTCCCCCAAAACAGTAGCAAACACACAAACCCCTCCAATGGAAATAGAACAGAGAGAGAGGGGCTGAGTTGCGGATGAGGAGAGGAGGAGGGAAGCTCGCTGCGCCGCGCGCTGGGCTCCACCATTGGCGCCGCATCGCTGCCAGAACCGCGCGAGAGACAGAGGGCAGCTCACCACGTCGCGCCGCCTCTGTAGTCCATGCCGGCCTGGAACCACCGTCGACGCGTCCTGCTGGGTCGCCGTAGAAGCCTCCCTCGCCGATGCCATGAACTGCAAACAGAGGAGAGAGAGAGAGAGGTCGAAACGGAGAGCTACGCGAGGAAGGGGGTGGTCGTGGGTCGCCGTCGTCGGGGCTTCCGTCATGCCCTGCCGCTCGCCGACGCCGACCGATGGAGGAAGTGTAGCGCCGCCGCGGGTCCATTACCGTTGAACTCGAAGGAGGAGGAAGGCCGCCCAGTCACACCGAGCAGAAGGGACAGAGTTGAGGCGAGCTGGGAGTCCGACCACCGCGCCCAGCCGCTAATTGCGTCGCCGGCGTCGCCTCCATTGGAGCCGCCGCGCCCAGACACGCCGCTGCTGTGCTCTTTGCCGCAGCGCCGCTGCCGTTGCTCACCTTTCGTAGTTGCAGCACCGCCACTGTTGAGGGGTCTGCCACCGGTCCGATTTGAGGGGGAGGAGATGCGATCGGAAGAGCAGGCAGGGAGCTATCACCGCTGCTGCCAGCTCCTGGATGCCGTTCAAGCTGCCGCTCCTGCCGCCCAAAACTTTGCCGCCGTCGCCGGAGAACTATGCCAGTAAGGGTTTTAATTTGCGGTTTTGGTCATTTTGGATCTTGAGAAGGTTTTAATGCTGCGCGGTTTTTATAGTTGATCCACCGGAGCTTCTGGCCGCCGCCGGAGCTGTTGTCGGGGCCGGTTCGAAATCGCAACTGCTTCATGTTATTCCGGTAAGAAATTATGTTTCGAAAAGCCTCGCGTTAGTATTTTGTTGTGTATGGTTAATGAATACAAGTTTTGATAACGTGGGGTCGAGTCCTGATTATTGTATGTGGGGATTAGTGTTGCTATGGTCATTGCGAACGTGACTGGGAGCTGAGGTTTTGGTTACCGTCAGTTCGGGATGAGGCGGAAAGGACTCTATGAGATGTTTGGATTATGGAAATGCGTTTTGAGGTAGGGGCGCTTTCCGAAAACTATAGTTTATTATTGGAATTATTACATATGGGTACTGATGTGAGGATGTGTATTTGGTGATTGTATCAGTCCTATGTATTGTTTGACTCGACTGTTATGTGGCTTTGTGAAACGAAATGCTTTTGGAAATTGATTCTTTTAAAGCTTTGAGATCGAGTTGAATCCGTTGGAAATTGATTTGAATTGAATTGGATTTTCTTGAGAATGTGTAAAATAGAATACACTCTTGATTGCAGCCTGGCTGGCTTTAAATGATCTGGTTTTTGATAAATGATTGTTGCTGAACCGTTTCCTTAAAACTTTAAAAATGAGTTTATCCGATTGATAATGATTTGATGTTGAAACGGTTTTCTTGAAATATGGAATTGAGATGACTGTTGGATTTTGGCTTGCCTTGGACTGATTTTGAAATTTGGGCTGTTGAAAAGGATTGTGGAACGGCTTAGTTGGGACCCGAACCGGGTGGCAAAGTCCAAGTTTTAGGGGAGGTGCTGCCGAAATTTCTATAAAATCTGAGTCTTTATTGAAATGTTGTCTGGCAAATGATGAGTCAAAGACTTCTACTATTTTATTTGAATTATCAAGAAAAGGATGATTCATGCTTTTGAAATGAATTATTAAAGAGAAAATTGTGATTTAGTCTTGCTTCTTAAGAAAGGCATGGCACCTCTTTCAGGAGAAAGTTATTTGGGTGAAACTTATGTTAGAGATGACAATGGAATGTAGCGCTATTCTCCAAAGAGAGTTACCAGAGAAGAAAGATGATCCTGGGAGTTTTTATATACCTTGCACCATAGGAGACATAACAATTGAAAAGTCATTCTGTGACCTTGGTGCAAGCATAAACTTGATGCCTTTGTCTCTAATGAGAAAACTTCGAATTTGTGAGCTGAAATCCACACGAATACTCCTTCAAATGGCTGACAAATCCATCCAGCAAGCAGTTGGAGTTGTAGAGAATGTGCTGGTAAAAGTGGGAAAATTTCTTCTCCCAGCTGATTTTGTAATTCTGGATATGGAGGAGGACCCTAACACTCCCATCATTCTGGGAAGGCCTTTCCTAGCTACGGGCAGAGCATTGATAGATGTTGAAAAAGGGGAATTGTTGCTGAGAGTGCATGATGAGCACCTAGCATTCCATGTTTTTAAAACCTTGCATGAGCCCATTCAAGAAGAAGATTGTATGAAGGATAAGGCCAGAGATCAAAGCCTGAAGGAGGCAGACAATGAGTTAACTCCAAGATTTCTAAATCCACGATTGAAAGAAGTAGAGATGGTGCAACAGACCAAAGAAATTAGGGAGGAACTAGATCCAAAACCCCCAGATGAGAACCTCAACACCCCAAATAAAGAACCATCAAGGCGTGAATCATCTCCTAAGAAAGAAGAGAAGAAGAAGAGGCCAAAAGGGTGGAAAAACAAGAAAATCTCCACTGAAGGCTTTTCACCAGGGGATAAAGTAGTGTTAAACACACAACCAATGAAGATGTCCCCACAATTATCTGAATATTACACTGTGAACCGGGTCTTTTCACTTGAACACTTAGAGATCATCAAAGAGGAGACTGGAAGGAAGTTCACAGTAAGAGGAGAAAAGTTGAGGCACTATGATTTTCAGCCCCCATGATCAAAGAATGAAGGATGTCAAGCTAGTGACATTAAAAGAGCGCTTGTTGGGAGGCAACCCAACCTGAGGTAGTTCTTTTTTTTTTTTCATAGCTAGTTCAATAAAAAGGTTAAGTAGATTCACCTGTATTGTAAGGAGCTAAGTTTGGTGTTGCACACCAAAATAATTTAAAGGAGAATGAAGGATTCTAAGTTTGGTGTTCCACCAAAATCTCATTTAAAAACACATTCTCACCTTCTGCATAAAGGGTTGCTAGCTCCAAGCAATCAGATGAATCATTTAATCATTGTCTGTTTCTAGTTTTTAGTTTTATTGCCTTTAGCAAAGACACAAGGATTTCACATGTGGTTAACTTGATGCATCAGAGGCAGTGGCAAGGGACTAAGTTTGGTGTTCACACACCAAAGTAAGTTCAAAAGCCTACAAGAAAGTCTTGCACACTAACCAATTACCTAAGGGCTTGAGAAACAAGTAACTTCCATTAACTCTGCAGGAATTCAATCACTCTCTTGGAAGGGCTACACACCATTAGCTAAGAGTAAGAAGAAGAAGCCACCAAGAGGTTGTATTGTTACTTAACTCTATCAGCATTGAATTACTCTAAACTAGAAGTTTGAATAGGCTCATCTTGACAGTAACTATTAGTTTAGTAATTATGCATCCTGTCTGTTTAAGTAGTCTTTGCATCATTAGTAGTCATTCTAGTTAGTAGTCTTTGCATTATGTTTGTCTTTCTTGAAATAAGTAAGCTAGTCTAAGTGTGTGCTTGTGTGTTTACTTTCACTTAACAAAAAGCATGCTTTGTCCCCTGCATATTTAATTCAATAAAAGAAATGTTTGAATGTGAAGTAAGATAGTTCTCTGTTAGATAGAAGTACAATAAAAGTAAGTGGTGGTATGTATGTGTGATTGTATGATAGCTCACTTTTAGTGAATAAGAGAACTAGGATGTCTCCTTCTAAGTAGAAAGTGGCCTACTGTCTATGAATCTCAATCAAATAAAAGTTCTTGGTTAAAAAGAAAAACAAAAAGAGAAAAGAAAAAGCCAAAAGTTGGCAATAGAATAAAAGAAAAAAAAAAAGAAGTAAAGCTAGACACCAATAGCTTGAACCTTAGAATATATGCCTGTGGTGTCTTTGTACTAGGATCTGCTTGGATTATTAAGTTCTTTGGAGTGCATCAACACTTGGTGACTTGGGTTAACTAACCCGGGATCATCAGCTGAAAGTCCACTATCAAGAGCAACCTAACTACAAGGCATTTAGTAACCCAAAGAGGTGCTGGGCATCAATGTTTTAAGAAAGAATGTGAGCCAAGTGTCTATAGTGAATAATGTGTCAAGTATAAAGAAAGAAATGAACTTGTTACACATGACATTGAACAAAAGCTTATAGAGAAAAATAATAATCAAGGACAAAGGAATAATGAGAGGTCATAGCAGTGTGTTGCTTGATGCTTGAAGGAGACTTTCTAGGCCTAAAAGTCAATAAGAAGTGAGTGCTTACTTATCCACAGAAAACCCCATGAACTACCAATAATACTCTGCTAGCATGAACATCCTCTTCCATTTCATTCTTTCTTCTCAATAATTCTTTTCTTGCTTGGGGACAAGCAAGCTTTAAGTTTGGTGTTGTGATGACAAGTCATCTTAGCCTAGTTTCACTAGTCTTTTTCTTTTGTTTTCAATTGATTTTATGCACTTTCTTGAGCCATAAGCAAGCCAATTGGGTAGATTTTTATGTTTCCTTTGATTTAATCAACCATGGATGAATTAATGCAATTTCATGAGATTTTATGCTATAATTGTCATATATTATAAAAGAATAACAAACTCATGATTTTGAGCAAAGCTTTGATGTGTTTGATTGATTGATGATAGGTGAAAAGAGTTTTGAAGAAGGTTGAAGAAAGAAGGAATGGCTAGGAGTAAGAGAGAACAAAAAGCTTGAGCCAAAGTTTGCCTCAAACTTTAGCTCAAACTTTTGGAAGAATTGAAAACACCCCAGAGGAAAAAAGTTTGAGCCAAAGTTTGCCTCAAACTTTAGCTCAAACTTTTGGGAGAAAAGCTTGAGCCAACGTTTGCCTCAAACTTTTTGGAAAACGTTGGCGCCACACTTGCACACCCTGGAGGAAAAAAGCTTGCGCCAACGTTTTCCTCAAGCTTTTTGGCAAACGTTGGCACCACACACATATACAAGGGGACCAACATTTGAGCAAAAGTTTGACCTCAAACTTTAGCCCAAACGTTGGTAGCAGCAAGTGAGGCCATCTGGTATAAAAAGTTTGAGTAAAAGTTTGCCTCAAACTTTTACTCAAACTTTTACTCAAGCTTTTATGATTTACAACCCGGTTCACAATGGATCTTTCTCCAACTCCAAGAGCAATCAACCAAGGCCTTTATCAACCCAATTTCATCAAGAGCAAAGGCCCAATTCAAGGCTTGAAGACCATTTGAAGAAAGTGTATAAATAGCTTAGGATTTAAGTATTAAGGAAGCTTTTCCGTTTTAGTTTTTATTAAGGAGTTTTTGGAGAGCTTTTGGTTTTGAGTTATTTTGAGTTTCTGAGTCTCAGAGTAGGAGAATTGAATTCTCTTCCTCTTAGTTTTCTTGCTTTCAATTTCAATTACATTTGTCTTGGATCTTGGGTTGAAGAATTGAGGAAATTTTGTCTCAATCTCACCTTGAGATCTCTCTGTCTCACTTTACTGCAACTTTTGGAAATTGAATTTGGTTTTGCTTCTTCTACTACTTGATCTTTAAATTCTCTTGCAATTGATTTCTAAATTGGATCTAGGAAGGCATTGAGATCTAGACTTGGTTATCTAGTCTCTTGGGTCCTGAGATCTGAAATTCCCTTTTTATTTCTCTGTTGAATGCTTCTTCAAGCGATTTATATTTTCTGTTTGAGATCTACTGCAATTAAATCCATCTTTTACTTCCCTGCTTGTTGCAATTTTACTTTTCCTTGTTTAATTTCTACAAATCCAATTCCCAATTCCCTTTACAATTCAAGCCATTTACATTTCTTGCACTTTAAGATTCTGCAATTTACATTTCTTGCGTTCTAAGTTTCTGCCATTCAATTTCTTGTTCTTTAAGATTCAGCACTTTATTTCCTGTTCTCTTTAATTTCATGCAAATTACCCATTCCCTTTACTTTCCATGCAATTTAAATTCTGTTAATCACAAATCTCTCAACCAAATTTTGATTCGCTTGACTAAATCAACCACTAAACTAAAATTGCTCAATCCTTCAATCCCTGTGGGATCGACCTCACTCCCGTGAGTTATTATTACTTGATGCGACCCGGTACACTTGCCGGTTAGATTTGTGTGTTTGGAATTCATTTTCCGAAAATACACATCAAGTTTTTGGCGCCGTTGCCGGGGATTGATTAGATTGACAATGATTAAGTGAAGTGGAGATCTAGATCAAGCACTTTTTCTTTTCTGTTTCTTTAACTTTTGACTAACACGCTAACTGTTTGAATTTTTGCCTAAGCTAACTAATATTTCACTTCAGCCATGGATTGAAGTGTTATTGCTTTTCTGGTATTGTGTGATTCTTGTGTTTTGCTTGTATGTCAGATACAAGAAGAGAGATCCCTACCTTTCATGAAACTGACGAAAGAATCCTCCGAAGGCTAAGAAGAGAAGCAAGAGAAAAAAATGTTGCTGGAGAGGAAGAATCAGATGAAGAATATCATGAATTGGAGGAACACTCAACAAATCCAACAAATCCACTAGTGAGAATGGCCAACAACAATGGTCAACCCCAGAGGAGAGTCTTGGCTTCATATACATTTGCTAATCCAAGGCATTGTGGGAGTAGCATCCTTACCCCAAATGTCGATGCAAATAACTTTGAATTGAAGCCCCAACTCATCACCTTGGTGCAGAACAACTGTTCTTATGGAGGAGGCCCCTTGGAAGATCCAAACCAGCACCTATCCACCTTCCTGAGGATATGTAACACAGTGAAGACCAATGGTGTACATCCTGACAGTTACAAATTGTTGTTGTTTCCATTTTCCCTGAGGGACAAAGCTACTCAATGGTTGGAGTCATTTCCAAGAGAAAGCATCAACAATTGGGAGGATCTAGTGAGCAAGTTCTTAGCAAAGTTTTATCCTCCTCAAAAGATCATCAGGCTCAAAACAGAGGTTCAAACATTTACTCAGATGGATGGAGAGTCATTGTATAAAGCATGGGAGAGATACAAAGCTTTACTCAGGAAGTGTCCACCAGAGATGTTTAATGAATGGGATAAACTCCAAAATTTCTATGAAGGACTGACAATGAAAGCTCAAGAGGCACTTGACTATTCAGCAGGAGGCTCAATGCAACTCATGAAGACAGCTGAAGAGGCCCAAAACCTCATTGATATGGTGGCAAACAATCAATATTTCTTTGCTCATCAGAGACAACGCCAGCCATCACAAAGGAAAGGAGTGTTAGAAATGGAAGGGGTTGACACCCTCCTAGCTCAAAACAAGATAATGCAGGAGCAGATTCAACAACAATTTGAGCAGATGGCTAAAAAGATTGATAGCTTGCAAGTTGCAGCAGTGAATACAAGCCAACCATCAACCAAATGGGGGCAAAATGAAGAAAACCAAGAAGATCAGCAGCAGGAACAACCTCAATATGTGCATAACCAAAGCTCCGGCCAAAATGAAGTCTATGGTGACACCTACAATCCATCCTGGAAGAACCATCCAAACATAAGATGGGGAGATAACCACACTCAAAACCAGCAACCATGGCAACGAAATTCAAACCAAAAACAACTCAAGAAACAACCAAAACCACAACCAGCAAAACACTAACCCCAATCCATATAGAAAACCCCAAAACAACCACCCAAATTCTAGCTACTGTCCACCCAATAACCAAACCACTAACCAAAACACCTACCATCAACCTTCAACACCCCACAACCAGCCACAAACATCACAAGACACTCAAAGGATCTCCAACTTGGAGATGTTGATGGAAAAGATGATGAAGCACCAAGAGACAATGATGGAGAAATTCATGAAAAATCAAGAGATGGCAAGACAAGATCAAGAAGCAGCAAGAAAAGATCAAGAAGCAGCAAGAAAAGATCAAGCCACAACAAGCAAAAACCAAGAAGCTTCAATCAGAAATCTCGAGAGGCATATGGAATAAATGGCTAAACGAATTACAGATGCATCCCCTAGTGCCACTCAAGACCACCCAAGGGACAAAGGAAAAGCTACAAAGTGGGAGGAGTGCAAAGCAATCATAGTGGAAAGTGAGAAGAAAGCCATCAATCAGGAAGAACACAAAAGAGAAGTTCCACAAGAAGAGACAGAAGAGAGAAGTGAAGAGGATCAGAAAATCAAGAATGCAAAAAACTCAAAGAGAGATAAGGACATCCTTGAAACACAACTACAAGAGAAGAAGGAAAGGGTGAAGCCACATATCCCCAAACTTCCATACCCTCAGAGGTTCAAAAAAGAGAATGAGGATAAGCAATACTCAAAGTTCCTGGACATATTCAAGACCCTCAGCATCAATATTCCTTTCTTAGAAGCACTTGAACAGATGCCAGTGTATGCCAAATTTATGAAGAAAGTGCTGACAAAGAAAAAGTCCCTAAAAGAAGGACAAATTGTTGAGATGACAATGGAATGTAGCGCTATTCTCCAAAGAGAGTTACCAGAGAAGAAAGATGATCCTGGGAGTTTTTATATACCTTGCACCATAGGAGACATAACAATTGAAAAGTCATTCTGTGACCTTGGTGCAAGCATAAACTTGATGCCTTTGTCTCTAATGAGAAAACTTCGAATTTGTGAGCTGAAATCCACACGAATACTCCTTCAAATGGCTGACAAATCCATCCAGCAAGCAGTTGGAGTTGTAGAGAATGTGCTGGTAAAAGTGGGAAAATTTTTTCTCCCAGCTGATTTTGTAATTCTGGATATGGAGGAGGACCCTAACACTCCCATCATTCTGGGAAGGCCTTTCCTAGCTACGGGCAGAGCATTGATAGATGTTGAAAAAGGGGAATTGTTGCTGAGAGTGCATGATGAGCACCTAGCATTCCATGTTTTTAAAACCTTGCATGAGCCCATTCAAGAAGAAGATTGTATGAAGGATAAGGCCAGAGATCAAAGCCTGAAGGAGGCAGACAATGAGTTAACTCCAAGATTTCTAAATCCACGATTGAAAGAAGTAGAGATGGTGCAACAGACCAAAGAAATTAGGGAGGAACTAGATCCAAAACCCCCAGATGAGAACCTCAACACCCCAAATAAAGAACCATCAAGGCGTGAATCATCTCCTAAGAAAGAAGAGAAGAAGAAGAGGCCAAAAGGGTGGAAAAACAAGAAAATCCCCACTGAAGGCTTTTCACCAGGGGATAAAGTAGTGTTAAACACACAACCAATGAAGATGTCCCCACAATTATCTGAATATTACACTGTGAATCGGGTCTTTTCACTTGAACACTTAGAGATCATCAAAGAGGAGACTGGAAGGAAGTTCACAGTAAGAGGAGAAAAGTTGAGGCACTATGATTTTCAGCCCCCATGATCAAAGAATGAAGGATGTCAAGCTAGTGACATTAAAAGAGCGCTTGTTGGGAGGCAACCCAACCTGAGGTAGTTCTTTTTTTTTTTTTCATAGCCAGTTCAATAAAAAGGTTAAGTAGATTCACCTGTATTGTAAGGAGCTAAGTTTGGTGTTGCACACCAAAATAATTTAAAGGAGAATGAAGGATTCTAAGTTTGGTGTTCCACCAAAATCTCATTTAAAAACACATTCTCACCTTCTGCATAAAGGGTTGCTAGCTCCAAGCAATCAGATGAATCATTTAATCATTGTCTGTTTCTAGTTTTTAGTTTTATTGCCTTTAGCAAAGACACAAGGATTTCACATGTGGTTAACTTGATGCATCAGAGGCAGTGGCAAGGGACTAAGTTTGGTGTTCACACACCAAAGTAAGTTCAAAAGCCTACAAGAAAGTCTTGCACACTAACCAATTACCTAAGGGCTTGAGAAACAAGTAACTTCCATTAACTCTGCAGGAATTCAATCACTCTCTTGGAAGGGCTACACACCATTAGCTAAGAGTAAGAAGAAGAAGCCACCAAGAGGTTGTATTGTTACTTAACTCTATCAGCATTGAATTACTCTAAACTGGAAGTTTGAATAGGCTCATCTTGACAGTAACTATTAGTTTAGTAATTATGCATCCTGTCTGTTTAAGTAGTCTTTGCATCATTAGTAGTCATTCTAGTTAGTAGTCTTTGCATTATGTTTGTCTTTCTTGAAATAAGTAAGCTAGTCTAAGTGTGTGCTTGTGTGTTTACTTTCACTTAACAAAAAGCATGCTTTGTCCCCTGCATATTTAATTCAATAAAAGAAATGTTTGAATGTGAAGTAAGATAGTTCTCTGTTAGATAGAAGTACAATAAAAGTAAGTGGTGGTATGTATGTGTGATTGTATGATAGCTCACTTTTAGTGAATAAGAGAACTAGGATGTCTCCTTCTAAGTAGAAAGTGGCCTACTGTCTATGAATCTCAATCAAATAAAAGTTCTTGGTTAAAAAGAAAAACAAAAAGAGAAAAGAAAAAGCCAAAAGTTGGCAATAGAATAAAAGAAAAAAAAAGAAGTAAAGCTAGACACCAATAGCTTGAACCTTAGAATATATGCCTGTGGTGTCTTTGTACTAGGATCTGCTTGGATTATTAAGTTCTTTGGAGTGCATCAACACTTGGTGACTTGGGTTAACTAACCCGGGATCATCAGCTGAAAGTCCACTATCAAGAGCAACCTAACTACAAGGCATTTAGTAACCCAAAGAGGTGCTGGGCATCAATGTTTTAAGAAAGAATGTGAGCCAAGTGTCTATAGTGAATAATGTGTCAAGTATAAAGAAAGAAATGAACTTGTTACACATGACATTGAACAAAAGCTTATAGAGAAAAATAATAATCAAGGACAAAGGAATAATGAGAGGTCATAGCAGTGTGTTGCTTGATGCTTGAAGGAGACTTTCTAGGCCTAAAAGTCAATAAGAAGTGAGTGCTTACTTATCCACAGAAAACCCCATGAACTACCAATAATACTCTGCTAGCATGAACATCCTCTTCCATTTCATTCTTTCTTCTCAATAATTCTTTTCTTGCTTGGGGACAAGCAAGCTTTAAGTTTGGTGTTGTGATGACAAGTCATCTTAGCCTAGTTTCACTAGTCTTTTTCTTTTGTTTTCAATTGATTTTATGCACTTTCTTGAGCCATAAGCAAGCCAATTGGGCAGATTTTTATGTTTCCTTTGATTTAATCAACCATGGATGAATTAATGCAATTTCATGAGATTTTATGCTATAATTGTCATATATTATAAAAGAATAACAAACTCATGATTTTGAGCAAAGCTTTGATGTGTTTGATTGATTGATGATAGGTGAAAAGAGTTTTGAAGAAGGTTGAAGAAAGAAGGAATGACTAGGAGTAAGAGAGAACAAAAAGCTTGAGCCAAAGTTTGCCTCAAACTTTAGCTCAAACTTTTGGAAGAATTGAAAACACCCCAGAGGAAAAAAGTTTGAGCCAAAGTTTGCCTCAAACTTTAGCTCAAACTTTTGGGAGAAAAGCTTGAGCCAACGTTTGCCTCAAACTTTTTGGCAAACGTTGGCGCCACACTTGCACACCCTGGAGGAAAAAAGCTTGCGCCAACGTTTGCCTCAAGCTTTTTGGCAAACGTTGGCACCACACACATATACAAGGGGACCAACATTTGAGCAAAAGTTTGACCTCAAACTTTAGCCCAAACGTTGGTAGCAGCAAGTGAGGCCATCTGGTATAAAAAGTTTGAGTAAAAGTTTGCCTCAAACTTTTACTCAAACTTTTACTCAAGCTTTTATGATTTACAACCCGGTTCACAATGGATCTTTCTCCAACTCCAAGAGCAATCAACCAAGGCCTTTATCAACCCAATTCCATCAAGAGCAAAGGCCCAATTCAAGGCTTGAAGACCATTTGAAGAAAGTGTATAAATAGCTTAGGATTTAAGTATTAAGGAAGCTTTTCCGTTTTAGTTTTTATTAAGGAGTTTTTGGAGAGCTTTTGGTTTTGAGTTGTTTTGAGTTTCTGAGTCTCAGAGTAGGAGAATTGAATTCTCTTCCTCTTAGTTTTCTTGCTTTCAATTTCAATTACATTTGTCTTGGATCTTGGGTTGAAGAATTGAGGAAATTTTGTCTCAATCTCACCTTGAGATCTCTCTGTCTCACTTTACTGCAACTTTTGGAAATTGAATTTGGTTTTGCTTCTTCTACTACTTGATCTTTAAATTCTCTTGCAATTGATTTCTAAATTGGATCTAGGAAGGCATTGAGATCTAGACTTGGTTATCTAGTCTCTTGGGTCCTGAGATCTGAAATTCCCTTTTTATTTCTCTGTTGAATGCTTCTTCAAGCGATTTATATTTTCTGTTTGAGATCTACTGCAATTCAATCCATCTTTTACTTCCCTGCTTGTTGCAATTTTACTTTTCCTTGTTTAATTTCTACAAATCCAATTCCCAATTCCCTTTACAATTCAAGCCATTTACATTTCTTGCACTTTAAGATTCTGCAATTTACATTTCTTGCGTTCTAAGTTTCTGCCATTCAATTTCTTGTTCTTTAAGATTCAGCACTTTATTTCCTGTTCTCTTTAATTTCATGCAAATTACCCATTCCCTTTACTTTCCATGCAATTTAAATTCTGTTAATCACAAATCTCTCAACCAAATTTTGATTCGCTTGACTAAATCAACCACTAAACTAAAATTGCTCAATCCTTCAATCCCTGTGGGATCGACCTCACTCCCGTGAGTTATTATTACTTGATGCGACCCGGTACACTTGCCTTTTAGATTTGTGTGTTTGGAATTCATTTTCCGAAAATACACATCATGATTAACTGCTAATTGTTCTACTTGCTGTAACTGCTTGTTTGTGCTTGAACTTCCTATTTGTGTTTGCAACTGGGACTCTGTTGGATTGTGGTGATTTGGTTGTTGGTTGGATTGTTTGGGCCTAGGGCCGTGGCTGAATTGAGATGGACCGATGGTTGGTTTTGGTTTTGTGTTCTGATTTGGAAAGATATGAAATGCTAATTTGGTTCAGCATGGTTAAACCTTTTTGAAAGGCTTTTGAGTTTTTGAGAATTGAACGGTTCCTCTTTTAGAAAAGATTTCCGACTTTACTTTTATTATAAACCGTTGTTTTTGAAAAGAGGCATAAGGCGGTTATTAATCACTGGTGCGGTTATCTTCACGTATCCTATTACAGTAATTCCCAAAAACCCTCTACTGAGAACCCTTTCGAGGATGATGTTCTCACCCCCCTACATTTTTTTCCCCTTTCAAGATATGGGCGCAGAAGTTACGAAGAGTTTATCTAGTTGTTGTTGAGATACTCTGTATTGCTTTAGATTATTTATTGTACCCTCGCCTTTATCTTGATATAATCTGTAAGAGGGATAGGAATTGTATTGGATTATGTCTGTAATATTATTTATATATATTTATGTATATATATGGATGTACTCTTTATGAGTTGTTGTAAGTTGTATGGTATTTATGGATGTACGTTATATAGCAAAAGTATTTTTTTGGGAGCGGTATTGCGTTTAAAGTTTTAAACAGGCTCATATCTTAGTATTAAATAGTATAAAAGTCGTCGTAATGTCCGAACTATCAGAGTTGCGCAGCCGGAAGCGTGAGCTTTGGTAGTTAGGGTGTTACATTCCTAATGTTACTGGACTTTATTTTATTTTTCTATTTTAAATAAAAAATTAAATTTTTAAATTTAAAATTTCAAAAAAATGATAAATTTTGTCTTTTGAAATCCTAATTTTTTTTCAAGAATATATTCTTTTATTCACCAGATAATGCTATTTTTTCACAAATATAGAATAAATTAATTTAAAAAAGTTAAACTTCTTAAATTTTTTTATTATTGGATATTTTTTAAATTTTTTATTTTTCTACTTCTTGGTAAAAAAATAATATTTTCTGTTTCAAAATTTAAACATAAAAAGTTTTCATTTTTTTGTCTTCCTAATATTGCTGGACTTTATTTTATTATTCTATTTTAAATAAAAAAATAAATTTATAAAATCTAAAAATTCAGAAAAATGATAAATTTTGTCTTTTGAAATCCTAATTTTTTTTCAAGAATATATATTTTTTATTCACCGAGTTACGCTATTTTTTCACAAATATAGAATAAATTAATTTTAAAAATTTAAACTTTTTAAATTTTTTTATTATTGGGTATTGTTAAAATTCTTTATTTTTCTACTTCTTGGTAAAAAAAATAATTTTTTTAGTTTCAAAATTTAAAAATAAAAAGTTTTCATCCTTGTTTTTTTTGCCTTCCTAATATTACTAGACTTTATTTTATTTTTCTATTGGGTTAACCACCAAAAACGCCTACGAATTATTCAAACGCTGACAAAAATACACCCGAATTTTACTATCGACAAAAATACATTTAAATAATTTAAAAATACAACAAAAATACCCAACAGTAAATATATATTTTCAAAAAATACCTTAGATATTGAATTTTAATGCAATTTTTTGCAAGAATAATTATAAAATTGAGATATTATTATTCTTAAAATTTGGTGATTTTTCGTTAAGTATATTATTTTTTATAATTTTTTGTTAACAACCAATAATACTTTTAAAAAATCACAAAAAAATATATACTTAACAAAAAATCACCAAATTTTAATAATAATAATATCTCATTTTTCTAATCATGTTTGCAAAAAATAGCATCAAAATTCAATTTCTAATATATTTTTTGAGAAATACATATTTAATGTTAGTTTTTTTGCAAGATTATCTAACATTAAATATGTATTTCTCAAAAAATACATTAGAGATTGAATTTTGATACTATTTTTTGCAAACATGATTAGAAAAATGAGATATTATTATCCTTAAAGTTTGGTGATTTTTTGTTAAGTATATAATTTTTTTGTAATTTTTTTGTTAACAACCAATAATACTTTTAAAAACTCACAAAAAAATATATATTCAACAAAAAATTACCAAATTTTAAGAATAATAATATCTCATTTTTTTAATCATGTTTGTAAAAAATTGCATCAAAATTCAATCTCTAAGGTATTTTTTAAAAATACATATTTACTGTTGGGTATTTTTGTTGTATTTTTAAATTATTTAAAGACATTTTTGTCAAGAGTAAAATTCGGGTACATTTTTGTCAGCGTTTGAATAATTCGGGGGCATTTTTGGTAGTTAATCCTTTTTCTATTTTAAATAAAAAATTAAATATTTAAATTCAAAAATTAAAAAAAAATGATAAATTTTGTCTTTTGAAATCCTAATTTTTTTTTCAAGAATATATTCTTTTATTCACCAGATAATGCTATTTTTTCACAAATATAGAATATATTAATTTAAAAAAGTTAAACTTCTTAAATTTTTTATTATTGGATATTTTTTAAATTCTTTAATTTTTTACTTCTTAGTAAAAAATAATATTTTCTGTTTCAAAATTTAAAAATAAAAAGTTTTCATCTATTTTTTTGTCTTCCTAATATTGCTGGACTTTATTTTATTATTCTATTTTAAATAAAAAAATAAATTTATAAAATTTAAAAATTCTGAAAAATGATAAATTTTGTCTTTTGCAATGTTCTGAAAATCAGACCGGACCGGCCGGTCGAACCGGTTCAACCGGGAATCGGCAAAGAAAACAGTCCGATCTAGCATGCAAAACCGTAAAATTAAAAACCGCTCAAGAACTGCTGAACCGGCCGGTTACAGGCAGGTCAGACCGGACCGGAACCCTGCCGGTTCACAGAAAACGACCTCGTTTCCTTCCTTGAAAGGGAAAAAGTTGCGCGTTATACCCCATTCCTCCCTTCTCCAACTCCTTCCTTCATCAAACCCTAGCCTCCACCAAAGAAAGCAAACCCTAGCCTCCACCAATAGTTGTCGCCGTCTGTCGGAGTGAGAGACTGCTGCCACCGTCCATCGCACTCAAGAACTTCCGTCTTCGTGCTCTCGGGCCTCTCGCCGGATCCTCCACGTCGGGTGCTCGCATCTCGCCGTTCTCCTCTGTGCTCGGCTGCTTGCGCCTCCCTCCGCCAGTGAGTGCTCGAGCTGTCCGTGTTGGTTGCTGCTCGTCGTCCGTGGTTGTCTCTGCTCGATTCTGCCTCCCAGCCTCACTCGAGTCTCGTCTCAGTCACTGGCATCTCGTGGTTCATCTGTCTCGTCGCCGGCGGTAGAAGCAACTCGTGGGGTGGTCGCCGACTCGCCGTCGATCGTTGGTGAGTCCCTGCACCATCGCTTCCCTGTTCTCTCTTTTCAGATTTCCCTTCTCCCTGTATTTTTGTATGTTGCTGAATTGCTAATCAAATTTGCCTTGTTGCTAATCTAAATGTTGCTGTAAATCGGAACTTTACTTGGATTTGTTGAATTTGTTGCTGTAACTTGAATTTGTTGCTTCCCAGTCACAGAATCAGAATAGAATACTCAGTCAGTGCTTTGTGATTGGTTTTGCTTACTGCTTCTAGGCTTTGAAATCAGTTTATGATAACTGTGATGCAATTATTTAGTTGGATAACTGATGTAATTATTGAGTTCAAGAGATTGAGTTTTTGATTTGCAAGGTGATTTTTGGTTGATTTTTTATTTAATTTGGTAATGATGTTTATGATTGGGGTTATCTAATTGTAGGCAGAATTGTGTTGTGTTGAATGGCTGAATGTTGTAGGCACTAGGCAAAATTGTGTTGTGTTGAATGGCTGAATGCTGTAGGCAGATATGGTCTTGTGTTGTGGTTAAGAACATGCTGTTAATTTTCATTGTGTTTGGCTCCTGCTTTAGGTTAAGAACATGGTTAATGCTATTGTTGAATGATTAACTCTACTGCTACTGCTGGGCTGTACTCTATTTGATTGTTTTTTTATGCTGTATTGAAAAAAAATTATGCTTAAACTTTGATAATTCTTTGTTAATTTATGTTAAAATGATACTAAAGCATGAGCTTTTATCTGAATGATTAAGTCTTCTCTGTTGTATTGAACTGAATTATTTATTAAATTTTTTAGTTAAATTTAGCTAAGTTGTATCTTGTTTTGAACTGATTAAAATGAATGATGGAATTTTTATTATTGAATTTTTATTGTTACATCTTGTTTCCATTGAAAAAAAGAAACTAAAAGGAGAAGAAAGAAACTATAGAATATTAAGTTAATTCCCACAAATTATAAACTGTTAATATCTATTTTTGTACAATTGTTCTCTCTGTTTTAGATGTTGAGTATTGCTAATTTTTTTGAAATGTTAGTGCTCAACCCCTGCACATTTGGTCTATGTTCACTTATCTTTTCAATCATTTGGTTGCCAAAGAATCAAGGAGTTTTAATTTTTATTTGATTTTTTAATGAGCTTCAAGTCAATAAAATTATTGAATGTGACCTCTATGATGTATTGCACATAAGATGCTTTTCCATTCAAATTTAACCTTACATAAAGGACATATATATTTGGTAACAATTGTAATTAGAAGCTTTCAACTGGTACTTTCTCATGTTTTTAGAGTTCTGCATATTTCTAATAAGCTTACCTGTATAAAGCACCTTATAATTTATTTATTATTCTATTCTAAAACGATTTATCCGGTTGAACCACCAGTTGGACCGGTTAGACCAGTAAACCAGTGAACCAGTGACTAGAGCGGTTTGATGACCGGTCCGGTTTTCTGAACCTTGGTCTTTTGAAATGCTAATTTTTTTTCAAGAATATATTTTTTTTATTCACCGAGTAACGCTATTTTTTCACAAATATAGAATAAATTAATTTCAAAAATTTAAAATTTTTAAATTTTTTTATTATTGGGTATTGTTAAAATTCTTTATTTTTCTACTTCTTGGTAAAAAAATAATTTTTTTAGTTTCAAAATTTAAAAATAAAAAGTTTTCATCTTTTTTTATCTTCCTAATATTGCTGGACTTTATTTTATTATTCTATTTTAAATAAAAAATAAATTTATAAATTTAAAAATTTAGAAAAATGATAAATTTTGTCTTTTGGAATCGAAATTTTTTTCAAGAATATATATTTTTTATTCACCGACTTACGCTATTTTTTCACAAATATAGAATAAATTAATTTTAAAAATTTAAACTTTTTAAATTTTTTAAATTTTTTTATTATTGGGTATTTTTAAAATTTTTTATTTTTCTACTTCTTGGTAAAAAAAATAATATTTTCTGTTCCAAAATTTAAAAAAAAAAAAGTTTTCATATTTTTTTTGTCTTCCTAATATTGCTCGACTTTATTTTATTATTCTATTTTAAATAAAAAATAAATTTATAAAATTAAAAATTCAAAAAAATGATAAATTTTGTCTTTTGAAATCCTAATTTTTTTTCAAGAATATATATTTTTTATTCACCAAGTTACGCTATTTTTTCACAAATATAGAATAAATTAATTTTAAATATTTAAACTTTTTAAATTTTTTTATTATTGGATATTGTTAAAATTTTATATTTTTCTACTTCTTTGTAAAAAATAATATTTTCTGTCTCAAAATTTAAAAATAAAAAGTTTTCATCTTTTTTTTGTCTTCCTAATATTGCTGGACTTTATTTTATTATTCTATTTTAAATAAAAAAATTAATTTATAAATTTAAAAATTCAGAAAAATGATAAATTTTGTCTTTTGGAATCCTAATTTTTTTTCAAGAATATATATTTTTTATTCACCGAGTTACGCTATTTTTTCACAAATATAGAATAAATTAATTTTAAAAATTTAAAATTTTTAAATTTTTTTATTATTGGGTATTTTTAAAATTTTTTATTTTTCTAATTCTTGGTAAAAAAATAATATTTTCTGTTTCAAAATTTAAAAATAAAAAGTTTTCATCTTTTTTTTGTCTTCCTAATATTGCTCGACTTTATTTTATTATTCTATTTTAAATAAAAAAATAAATTTATAAAATTAAAAATTCAGAAAAATGATAAATTTTGTCTTTTGAAATCCTAATTTTTTTCAAGAATATATATTTTTTATTCACCGAGTTACGCTATTTTTTCACAAATATAGAATAAATTAATTTTAAATATTTAAACTTTTTTAATTTTTTTTATTATTGGATATTGTTAAAAATTTTTATTTTTCTACTTCTTTGTAAAAAATAATATATTCTGTTTCAAAATTTAAAAATAAAAAGTTTTCATCTTTTTTTTGTCTTCCTAATATTGCTCGACTTTATTTTATTATTCTATTTTAAATAAAAAAATTAATTTATAAAATTTAAAAATTCAGAAAAATGATAAATTTTGTCTTTTGAAATCCTAATTTTTTTTTTCAAGAATATATCTTTTTTATTCACCCAGTAACGCTATTTTTTCACAAATATAGAATAAATTAATTTTAAAAATTTAAAATTTTTAAATTTTTTATTATTGGGTAATGCTAAAATTCTTTATTTTTCTAATTCTTGGTAAAAAAATAAGTTTTTTAGTTTCAAAATTTAAAAATAAAAAGTTTTCATCTTTTTTTTGCCTTCCTAATGTTACTGGACTTTATTTTATTTTTCTATTTTAAATAAAAAATTAAATTTTTAAATTTAAAATTTCAAAAAAATGATAAATTTTGTCTTTTGAAATCCTAATTTTTTTTCAAGAATATATTCTTTTATTCACCAGATAATGCTATTTTTTTACAAATATAGAATAAATTAATTTAAAAAAGTTAAACTTCTTAAAGTTTTTATTATTGGATATTTTTTAAATTCTTTATTTTTCTACTTCTTGGTAAAAAAATAATATTTTCTGTTTCAAAATTTAAAAATAAAAAGTTTTCATCTTTTTTTTTTGTCTTCCTAATATTGCTGGACTTTATTTTATTATTCTATTTTAAATAAAAAAATAAATTTATAAAATTTAAAAATTCAGAAAAATAATAAATTTTGTCTTTTGAAATCCTAATTTTTTTTCAAGAATATATATTTTTTATTCACCGAGTTACGCTATTTTTTCACAAATATAGAATAAATTAATTTTAAAAATTTAAACTTTTTAAATTTTTTTATTATTGGGTATTGTTAAAATTCTTTATTTTTCTACTTCTTGGTAAAAAAATAATTTTTTTAGTTTCAAAATTTAAAAATAAAAAGTTTTCATCTTTTTTTTCCTTCCTAATATTACTAGACTTTATTTTATTTTTCTATTGGGTTAACCACCAAAAACACCTCCGAATTATTCAAACGCTGACAAAAATACACCCGAATTTTACTATCGACAAAAATACATTTAAATAATTTAAAAATACAACAAAAATACCCAACAGTAAATATATATTTTCAAAAAATGCCTTAGAGATTGAATTTTAATGCAGTTTTTTGCAAGAATAATTATAAAATTGAAATATTATTATTCTTAAAATTTAGTGATTTTTCGTTAAGTATATTATTTTTTATAATTGTTTGTTAACAACCAATAATACTTTTAAAAAATCACAAAAAAATATATACTTAACAAAAAATCACCAAATTTTAAGAATAATAATATCTCATTTTTATAATCATGTTTGCAAAAAATAGCATCAAAATTCAATTTCTAATATATTTTTTGAGAAATAAATATTTAATGTTAGTTTTTTTGCAAGATTATCTAACATTAAATATGTATTTCTCAAAAAATACATTAGGGATTTAATTTTGATACGATTTTTTGCAAGCATGATTAAAAAAATGAGATATTATTATCCTTAAAGTTTGGTAATTTTTTGTTAAGTATATAATATTTTTGTAATTTTTTTGTTAACAATCAATAATACATTTAAAAACTCACAAAAAAATATATATTCAGCAAAAAATTAACAAATTTTAAGAATAATAATATCTCATTTTTCTAATCATGTTTATAAAAAATTGCATCAAAATTCAATCTCTAAGGTATTTTTTAAAAATACATATTTACTGTTGGGTATTTTTGTTGTATTTTTAAATTATTTAAAGACATTTTTGTCAAGAGTAAAATTTGGGTACATTTTTTTCAGCGTTTGAATAATTCGGGGGCGTTTTTAGTAGTTAACCATTTTTCTATTTTAAATAAAAAATTAAATATTTAAATTTAAAAATTAAAAAAAATGATAAATTTTGTCTTTTGTAATCCTAATTTTTTTTCAAGAATATATTCTTTTATTCACCAGATAATGCTATTTTTTCACAAATATAGAATATATTAATTTAAAAAAGTTAAACTTCTTAAATTTTTTATTATTGAATATTTTTTAAATTCTTTATTTTTTTACTTCTTGGTAAAAAATAATATTTTCTGTTTCAAAATTTAAAAATAAAAAGTTTTCATTTTTATTTGTCTTCCTAATATTGCTGAACTTTATTTTATTATTCTATTTTAAATAAAAAAATAAATTTAAAAAATTTAAAAATTCAGAAAAATGATAAATTTTGTCTTTTGAAATCCTAATTTTTTTCAAGAATATATATTTTTTATTCACCGAGTTACGCTATTTTTTCACAAATATAGAATAAATTAATTTTAAATATTTAAACTTTTTTAATTTTTTTATTATTAGATATTGTTAAAATTTTTTATTTTTCTACTTCTTTGTAAAAAATAATATTTTCTGTTTCAAAATTTAAAAATAAAAAGTTTTCATCTTTTTTTTGTCTTCCTAATATTGCTCGACTTTATTTTATTATTCTATTTTAAATAAAAAAATAAATTTAAAAATTTAAAAATTCAGAAAAATGATAAATTTTGTCTTTTGAAATCCTAATTTTTTTTTCAAGAATATATATTTTTTATTCACCGAGTTACACTATTTTTTCACAAATATAGAATAAATTAATTTTAAAAATTTAAACTTTTTAAATTTTTTATTATTGTTTATTTTTAAAATTTTTTATTTTTCTACTTCTTGGTAAAAAAATAATATTTTCTGTTTCAAAATTTAAAAATAAAAAGTTTTCTTCTTTTTTTTTGTCTTCCTAATATTGCTCGACTTTATTTTATTATTCTATTTTAAATAAAAAATAAATTTATAAATTTAAAAATTCAAAAAAATGATAAATTTTATCTTTTAAAATCCTAATTTTTTTTCAAAAATATATATTTTTTATTCATCGAGTTACGCTATTTTTTCACAAATATAGAATAAATTAATTTTAAATATTTAAAATTTTTAAAATTTTTTATTATTGGGTATTGTTAATATAACACCCGAGTTTTTAAAATTAAATTTTACGTTTTGAATTTAAAAATAAAATTTAATTTAATTATGACTTATTTTATTATTTTAAATTATTTATCAGAAACTATATTAATAGTTACAGTCTAAATTGATTTTTATTATTATTATTATTATTATTATTATTATTATTATTTAGTTATATTTATTTTGGCCGAAGCCAAAGAAACAAAGGGAAAGAAAATCAAGTGTGGTTAGTATATGCATGAATATATATATATATATACCATGAGGACACATGCCACTTTTATTTATTTAACCTATGACACTTGGCTAATATTCATTTAATTATCATCATCACTTGGCCGAAGCCTGTAAGGGGCAAAAGAAAGAAAATTGGAGACGTGGCCTAATACATATGTATACATGTATACTCATGACACCTAATGAGCTTTAATATCACAAATGTTCACTCATTTCCATTAGCCATAATCAGTTTAATTCCTTTCAACCACCACCGAACATAAACCTAAAGGAAAGAAAAGAAAGAAGGCCGTGAGAGAGAATGAGAAACCATGGAATCTTAATCTTTTTGAGTTTGATTCTTTGCGATATGTAACTTTAATAAAAAATCTAATCCGATAAAATTATTCGTATCCTCTTTCTCTACGTATTGGCGTCACTTTTGATTGGTGAAAGTCGACGGTGACGTAGTTCTTCTGTCCCTTGAGTTCGGCCAACTGGAATTCTAGGAGGCACAGGTGATTTCTGACGCTTTTTTCTTCGGCAGCTCGGTCAGAAAGTTTTTCCAGAGCTTTCGTTGATTTTAATTTCATACGGAGGTAGGGGATTTATTTTTAAAGATAAACGTTTTTAATTTAGAATGCCTACAAAATTAATTGAATAATTGCAAATATATCTATATACATACATATTAATAATAGTAATGTTATTGAGTATGGATTATTGCTGTGAATGTGACTGTTTTCTGATTATTAAGAATTTCGCTGATTTGAGAATTGCTGAGAAAAAGGCTGGTGAATTGTTGAGGAATAAGGAACCCGTAAGGGTGGTTTAGACCGAATTTTAGAGAAAATGCCGCCGAAATTTTATAAAATCTGAGGTTTTATTTGAAAAGTTATTTTAAAAGATTTGATTTTGGAAAATTAAATTATTTAAAATATATTTAGTTAAGAAAAGATTTACTTTATTTTAAAGTATGATTTATTAAAGAAAATATAATGTTTTAAACCCAATCTTTTAAGGAGAGATTTTGTTTTAAGTAAAGATTTGAGCTCGGTTTATTAAGAAAAGGAATCTCTGCCACAGAAGAGCAGATGTGACTTTGTTTGGGCCTTAGTGCCAAATGTAAAGTGTAGATGCCCACACACTGAGAACTGTTTTCCAGATGTACGCTTACTGATTTGGAAAGTCACACTAATGCGGCCTAGCCGTACGACTTATAAGCACACTGATGCATCTGGAAAGCCATATCTGGGACTTGTGCCCGGGTAATGTCGGAAGCGGGTAGGCAACCGACACATGAGCTCATGGCCTGCATTAGGGATAGACATGCATCATATTGTTTGCACATTTGCATTTGATTGCGCTTGCTTGTCTTATTACTTTGTGATTGTATTGTTTGTCTTGTTGTGACTTACTTGTACATTGAATTGAATCTCTTGCTTGCACTACTTGTTTGTGAGTGTATTAAAGTGATTACGAGTTGACATTTGACTGAGGATTAATATGTGGCTGAGAGATAGAAAGTGTGACTAAATTTTATACTTAAGTTTTGTTTTGAGTTAAGAGATTTTAAAAGGAGGTAATTAATTATCTAAAGTAGAACCAAGAGTATTTTCAAAGGGTTTGATAAAAATATATTTTTATTGAGTAAAGTTAATTATTTGCATTTTATTCCATTACTTTTACGACATTCCTATTCCCTACTGAGAACGCGTGGTTTGTTCTCACCCCAAATCTTTTACCCTTTCAGAGACTCAGGTTCGAAGATTCAGTAAGAAGTTGCAGACGATTAGTAGATTTACTTGTGATTCCTGTTGTTTTTATAGAGTTCCCTCGCCCTTGTTGCTTCAGGGTTTTTATTTTATCTAGAGGGATAGGTATTGTATTTAAGTTTTACATTGAATTTAATTGTATGGCATCTATTATTATTAAAAATTATGTGATTATTGTTATTCGAAGACCTTTTGTTATGTGATTTTAAGTACTAAAATCTATTTTCTGAAATTTTCTTAAAAACGGAAACGCGATATCGACGTAAAGGCTCAATAGTAAATTTATAATAAAGGAAATCAGGTCCGTTATGCCTTACTTTTGGTACAATCATGACGTGCTAAAAGTTAGAGTGTCACAGTTAAAAATTTTTATTTTTCTACTTCTTGGTAAAAAAATATATTTTCTGTTTCAAAATTTAAAAATAAAAAGTTTTCATCTTTTTTTCTCTTCCTAATATTGGTCGACTTTATTTTATTATTCTATTTTAAATAAAAAAATAAATTTATAAAATTTAAAAATTCAGAAAAATGATAAATTTTGTCTTTTGAAATTCTAATTTTTTTTTCAAGAATATATTTTTTTTTATTCACCGAGTAACGCTATTTTTTCACAAATATAGAATAAATTAATTTTAAAAATTTAAAATTTTTAAATTTTTTATTATTGGGTAATGCTAAAATTCTTTATTTTTCTACTTCTTGGTAAAAAAATAATTTTTTTAGTTTCAAAATTTAAAAATAAAAAGTTTTTATCTTTTTTTTTGCCTTCCTAATGTTACTGGACTTTATTTTATTTTTCTATTTTAAATAAAAAATTAAATTTTTAAATTTAAAATTTCAAAAAAATGATAAATTTTGTCTTTTGAAATCCTAATTTTTTTTCAAGAATATATTCTTTTATTCACCAGATAATGCTATTTTTTCACAAATATAGAATAAATTAATTTAAAAAAGTTAAACTTCTTAAATTTTTTTATTATTTGATATTTTTTAAATTCTTTATTTTTCTACTTCTTGGTAAAAAAAATAATATTTTCTGTTTCAAAATTTAAAAATAAAAAGTTTTCATCTTTTTTTTTTGTCTTCCTAATATTGCTGGACTTTATTTTATTATTCTATTTTAAATAAAAAAATAAATTTATAAAATTTAAAAATTCAGAAAAATGATAAATTTTGTCTTTTGAAATTCTAATTTTTTTCAAGAATATATATTTTTTATTCACCGAGTTACGCTATTTTTTCACAAATATAGAATAAATTAATTTTAAAAATTTAAACTTTTTAAATTTTTTTATTATTGGGTATTGTTAAAATTCTTTATTTTTCTACTTCTTGGTAAAAAAATAATTTTTTTAGTTTCAAAATTTAAAAATAAAAAGTTTTCATCTTTTTTTTTTGCCTTCCTAATATTACTAGACTTTATTTTATTTTTCTATTGGGTTAACCACCAAAAACGCCTCCAAATTATTCAAACGCTGACAAAAATACACCCGAATTTTACTATCGACAAAAATACATTTAAATAATTTAAAAATACAACAAAAATACCCAACAGTAAATATATATTTTCAAAAAATGCCTTAGAGATTGAATTTTAATGCAATTTTTTGCAAGAATAATTATAAAATTGAGATATTATTATTCTTAAAATTTGGTGATTTTTCGTTAAGTATATTATTTTTTATATTTTTTTGTTAACAACCAATAATACTTTTAAAAAATCACAAAAAAATATATACTTAACAAAAAATCACCAAATTTTAAGAATAATAATATCTCATTTTTCTAATCATGTTTGCAGAAAATAGCATCAAAATTCAATTTCTAATATATTTTTTGAGAAATAAATATTTAATGTTAGTTTTTTTTGCAAGATTATCTAACATTAAATATGTATTTCTCAAAAAATATATTAGAGATTGAATTTTGATATGATTTTTTGCAAGAATAATTAGAAAAATGAGATATTATTATCCTTAAAGTTTGGTAATTTTTTGTTAAGTACATAATTTTTTTGTAATTTTTTTGTTAACAACCAATAATACTTTTAAAAACTCACAAAAAAATATATATTCAGCAAAAAATATCAAATTTTAAGAATAATAATATCTCATTTTTCTAATCATGTTTGTAAAAAATTGCATCAAAATTCAATCTCTAAGGTATTTTTTAAAAATACATATTTACTGTTGGATATTTTTGTGGTATTTTTAAATTATTTAAAGATATTTTTGTCAAGAGTAAAATTCGAGTACATTTTTGTCAGCGTTTGAATATTTCGGGGGCATTTTTGGTAGTTAACCATTTTTCTATTTTAAATAAAAAATTAAATATTTAAATTTAAAAATTAAAAAAATGATAAATTTTGTCTTTTGAAATCCTAATTTTTTTTTCAAGAATATATTCTTTTATTCACCAGATAATGCTATTTTTTCACAAATATAGAATATATTAATTTAAAAGAGTTAAACTTCTTAAATTTTTTATTATTGGATATTTTTTAAATTCTTTATTTTTTTAGTTCTTGGTAAAAAATAATATTTTCTGTTTCAAAATTTAAAAATAAAAAGTTTTCATCTTTTTTTTGTCTTCCTAATATTGCTGGACTTTATTTTATTATTCTATTTTAAATAAAAAATAAATTTATAAAATTTAAAAATTCAGAAAAATGAAAAATTTTGTCTTTTGAAATCCTAATTTTTTTTCAAGAATATATTTTTTTTATTCACCGAGTAACGCTATTTTTCACAAATATAGAATAAATTAATTTCAAAAATTTAAAATTTTTAAATTTTTTTATTATTGGGTATTGTTAAAATTCTTTATTTTTCTACTTCTTGGTAAAAAAATAATTTTTTTAGTTTCAAAATTTAAAAATAAAAAGTTTTCATCTTTTTTTTGTCTTCCTAATATTGCTAGACTTTATTTTATTATTCTATTTTAAATAAAAAAATAAATTTAAAAATTTAAATATTCAGAAAAATGATAAATTTTGTCTTTTGAAATCCTAATTTTTTTTTCAAGAATATATATTTTTTATTCACCGAGTTACGCTATTTTTTCACAAATATAGAATAAATTAATTTTAAAAATTTAAACTTTTTAAATTTTTTTATTATTGGGTATTTTTAAAATTTTTTATTTTTCTACTTCTTGGTAAAAAAATAATATTTTCTGTTTCAAAATTTAAAAATAAAAAGTTTTTATCTTTTTTTTGTCTTCCTAATATTGCTCGACTTTATTTTATTATTCTATTTTAAATAAAAAAATAAATTTAAAAAATTTAAAAAATCAGAAAAATGATAAATTTTGTCTTTTGAAATCCTAATTTTTTTTTCAAGAATTTTTTTTTATTCACCGGGTAACGCTATTTTTTCACAAATATAGAATAAATTAATTTTAAAAATTTAAAATTTTTAAATTTTTTATTATTGGGTAATGCTAAAATTCTTTATTTTTCTACTATTTGGTGAAAAAATAATTTTTTTAGTTTCAAAATTTAAAAATAAAAAGTTTTCATCTTTTTTTTGCCTTCCTAAGGTTACTGGACTTTATTTTATTTTTCTATTTTAAATAAAAAATTAAATTTTTAAATTTAAAATTTCAAAAAAATGATAAATTTTGTCTTTTGAAATCCTAATTTTTTTTCAAGAATATATTCTTTTATTCACCAGATAATGCTATTTTTTCACAAACATAGAATAAATTAATTTAAAATAATTAAACTTCTTAAATTTTTTTATTATTGGATATTTTTTATATTCTTTATTTTTCTACTTCATGGTAAAAAAATAATAATTTCATTTTTTAAATTTAAAAATAAAAAGTTTTCATATTTTTTTTATCTTCCTAATATTGCTGGACTTTATTTTATTATTCTATTATAAATAAAAAATAAATTTTTAAAATTTAAAAATTCAGAAAATGATAAATTTTGTCTTTTGAAATCCTAATGTTTTTTTGAAGAATATATTTTTTTATTCACCGAGTAACGCTATTTATTCACAAATATAGAAAAAATTAATTTTAAAAATTTTAAATTTTTAAATTTTTTTATTATTGGGTAAGACTAAAATTCTTTATTTCTCTACTTCTCGGTAAAAAAAATAATTTTTTTTAGTTTCAAAATTTAAAAATAAAAAATTTTCATCTTTTTTTTGTCTTCCTAATATTGCTAGACTTTATTTTATTATTCTACTTTAAATAAAAAATAAATTTATAAAATTTAAAAATTCAGAAAAATGATAAATTTTGTCTTTTGAAATCCTAATTTTTTTTTCAAGAATATATTTTTTTTATTCACCGAGTAACGCTATTTTTCTAGAAATATAGAATAAATTAATTTATAGAAGTTAAACTTCTTAAATTTTTTTATTATTGGATATTTTTTAAATTCTTTATTTTTCTACTTCTTGGTAAAAATATAATATTTTCTGTTTCAAAATTTAAAAATAAAAAGTTTTCATCTTTATTTTTGTGTTCCTAATATTGCTGGACTTTATTTTATTATTCTATTTTAAATAAAAAAGTAAATTTATAAAATTTAAAATTTCAGAAAAATGATAAATTTTGACTTTTGAAATCCTAATTTTATTTTTTAGAATATATTTTTTTTATTCACCGAGTAACGCTATTTTTTCACAAATATAGAATAAATTAATTTTAAAAATTTAAACTTTTTAAATCTTTTTATTATTGGGTATTGATAAAATTCTTTATTTTTCTACTTCTTGGTAAAAAAATAATTTTTTTAGTTTCAAAATTTAAAAATAAAAAATTTTCATCTTTTTTTTGCCTTTCTAATATTACTGGACTTTATACTATTTTCTATTTTAAATAAAAAATTAAATTTTTAAATTTAAAAATTCAAAAAAATGATAAATTTTGTCTTTTGAAATCCTACATTTTTTTCAAGAAAATATTATTTTATTCACCAGATAATGCTATTTTTTCACAAACATAGAATAAATTAATTTAAAATAATTAAACTTCTTAAATTTTTTTATTATTGGATATTTTTGATATTCTTTATTTTTCTACTTTATGGTAAAAAATAATAATTTCATTTTTAAATTTAAAAATAAAAAGTTTTCATATTTTTTTTGTCTTCCTAATATTGCTGGACTTTATTTTATTATTCTATTTTAAATAAAAAATAAATTTATAAAATTTAAAAATTCAGAAAATGATAAATTTTGTCTTTTGAAATCTTAATTTTTTTTGAAGAATATATTTTTTTATTCACCGTGTAACACAATTTATTCACAAATATAGAATAAATTAATTTTAAAAATTTAAAATTTTTAAATTTTTTTATTATTGGGTAATGCTAAAATTCTTAATTTCTCTACTTCTTGGTAAAAAATAATTTTTTTTAGTTTCAAAATTTAAAAATAAAAAGTTTTCATCTTTTTTTTGTCTTCCTAATATTGCTGGACTTTATTTTATTATTCTACTTTAAATAAAAAATAAATTTATAAAATTTAAAAATTCAGAAAAATGATAAATTTTGTCTTTTGAAATCCTAATTTTTTTTTCAAGAATATATTTCTTTTATTCACCGAGTAACGCTATTTTTCCACAAATATAGAATAAATTAAGTTTAATAATTTAAACTTTTTAAAATTTTTTATTATTGGGTATTGTTAGAATTCTTAATTTTTCTACTTCTTGGTAAAAAAAAATAATATTTTTAGTTTCAAAATTTAAAAATAAAAAGTTTTCATCTTTTTTTTTGTCTTCCTAATGTTACTGGACTTTATTTTATTTTTCTATTTTAAATAAAAAATTAAATTTTAAATATAAAATTTAAAAAAAATGATAAATTTTGTCTTTTGAAATCCTATTTTTTTTCAAGAATATATTCTTTTATTCACCAAATAATGCTATTTTTTCACAAATATAGAATAAATTAATTTAAAAAAGTTAAATTTCTTAAATTTTTTTATTATTGGATATTTTTTAAATTCTTTATTTTTCTACTTCTTGGTAAAAAAATAATATTTTCTGTTTCAAAATTTAAAAATAAAAAGTTTTCATCTTTTTTTTTATCTTCCTAATATTGCTGGACTTTATTTTATTATTCTAGTTTAAATAAAAAAATAAATTTATAAAATTCACAAATTCAAAAAAATGATAAATTTTTTCTTTTGAAATCCTAATTTTTTTTCAAGAATATATTTTTTTATTCACCGAGTAACGCTATTTATTCACAAATATAGAATAAATTAATTTTAAAAATTTAAAATTTTTAAATTTTTTATTATTGGGTAATGCTAAAATTCTTAATTTCTCTACTTCTTAGTAAAAAAATAATTTTTTTAGTTTCAAAATTTAAAAATAAAAAGTTTTCATCTTTTTTTTGTCTTCCTAATATTGCTGGACTTTATTTTATTATTCTACTTTAAATAAAAATAAATTTATAAAATTTAAAAATTCAGAAAAATGATAAATTTTGTCTTTTGAAATCCTATTTTTTTTCAAGAATATATTTTTTTATTCACCGAGTAATGCTATTTTTTTCACAAATATAGAATAAATTAATTTTAAAAATTTAAATTTTTTAAATTTTTTTATTAATGGGTAATGCTAAAATTCTTTATTTTTCTACTTCTTGATAAAAAAAAATATTTTTAGTTTCAAAATTTAAAAATAAAAAGTTTTAATCTTTTTTTTGCCTTCCTAATGTTACTGGACTTTATTTTATTTTTCTATTTTAAATAAAAAATTGAATTTTTAAATATAAAATTTTAAAAAAATGATAAATTTTGTCTTTTGAAATCCTATTTTTTTTCAAGAATATATTCTTTTATTCACCAGATAATACTATTTTTTCACAAACATAGAATAAATTAATTTAAAATAATTAAACTTCTTAAATTTTTTTATTATTGGATATTTTTTAAATTCTTTATTTTTCTACTTCTTGGTAAAAAAATAATATTTTCTGTTTCAAAATTTAAAAATAAAGCATTTTCATCTTTTTTTTTTTGTCTTCTTAATATTGCTGGACTTTATTTTATTATTCTATTTTAAATAAAAAAATAAATTTATAAAATTAAAAAATTCAGAAAAATGATAAATTTTGTCTTTTGAAATCCTATTTTTTTTCAAGAATATATTTTTTTTATTCACCGAGTAACTGATGACAAGTCATCTTAGCCTAGTTTCACTAGTCTTTTTCTTTTGTTTTCAATTGATTTTATACACTTTCTTAAGCCATAAGCAAACCAATTGGGTAGAATTCCATGTTTCCTTTGATTCAATCAACCATGGATGAATTAATGCAATTTCATGAGATTTTGTGCTATAATTGTCATATATTATGAAAGAAACACAATCTCATGATTTGGAGCATAGCTTTGATTATTTTGATTGATTGATGATAGGTGAAAAGAGTTTTGAAGAAGGTTGAAGAAAGAAGGAATGGCTAGGAGCAAGAGAGAACAAAAAGCTTGAGCCAAAGTTTGCCTCAAACTTTAGCTCAAACTTTTGGAAGAGCTGAAAACACCCTGGAGGAAAAAGCTTGAGCCAAAGTTTGCCTCAAACTTTAGCTCAAACTTTTGGAAAAGTGGACATCAACACCCTGGAGGACAAAAGCTTACGCCAACGTTTGCCTCAAGCTTTTTGGCAAACGTTGGCGCCACACATGCATACCCTGGAGGAGAAAAGCTTGCGCCAACGTTTGCCTCAAGCTTTTTGGCAAACGTTGGCGCCACACTTGCACACCCTGGAGGAGAAAAGCTTGCGCCAACATTTGCCTCAAGCTTTTTGGCAAACGTTGGCGCCACACATGCACACAAGGGGATCCACGTTTGGCTAAAAGTTTGACCTCAAACTTTAGCTCAAACGTGGATATCGGCAAAAGGGGGTGGCTGATATAAAAAGCTTGAGCAAAAGTTTGCCTCAAACTTTGACTCAAGCTTTTATGATTCATGGCCCGGTTCACAATGGGTTTCTCTCCAACTCCAAGAGCAATCAACAGAGGCTTTCATCAACCCAATTCCATCAAGAGCAAAGGCCCAATTCAAGGCTTGAAGACCATTTGAAGAAAGTGTATAAATTGCTTAGAATTTAAGTTTTCGGGGAGCTTTTCTTTGGAGAGAATTTGGAACACTTACAGAGAGCTCGCCTTTACATTTTTGAATTGTTGCTTTAGAATTCTAGAGAATTGGGAAGGAGAATTGATCTCTCTTCTTCCTTGTTCTTGTTTCGCACTCTTTACTTTGATTGCCTCGGATCTTGGGTGAAGAATTGAAGAACTTCTGTTTCAATCTCACCTTGGGATCTTGTTTAATTTTCTGCATAATTGAATTTCAATTTCTGTTCATTGCTTCTTCTTCTACTCTTCTGTAATTTACATTTCGTTATTTCCTTTGCAATTGTTCTTGCTGGATCTAGGAAGGCAGTGAGATCTAGACTTGGCTATCTAGTTTCTTGAGTCCTGAGATCTATAGCTTTCAATTTCAATTTCCTTATTTCGTTGTTACACCAAGCTTATTCTCATTTTCATTTAAGATCCGGTTTAATTGAATCCATCTTTTATATTTCTGTTTGTTGAATTTTTCTTTTCCTTGTTTAATTTTGGCAAATCCAATTCCCAATTCCCTTTACAATTCAAGCCATTTACATTTCTTGCACTTTAAGATTCTACAATTTACATTTCTTGCGATCTAAGTTTCTGCAATTTATATTACTTGCTCTTTAAGATTCAGCACATTTACTTTCTCTGCTCTTTAATTTACTGCACTTATCCCTCTCCCTTTTAATTTCATGCAATTTAGCTTCTGTCAAATATAAACCACTCAAATCAACTCTTGATTCACTTGACTAAATCAACCACTAAACTAAAATTGCTCAATCCTTCAATCCCTGTGGGATCGACCTCACTCCCGTGAGTTTTATTACTTGATGCAACCCGGTACACTTGCCGGTGAGTTTTGTGTATTTGGGATTCGTTTTTCGAAAATACACATCAAGTTTTTGGCGCCGTTGTCGGGGATTGAAATAGATTGACAATGATTAAGTGAAGTGGAGATCTAGATCAAGCACTTTTTCTTTTCTATTTCTTTAACTTTTGACTAACACGCTAACTGTTTGAATTTTTGCCTAAGCTAACTAATATTTCACTTCAGCCATGGACTGAAGTGTTATTGCTTTTCTGGTATTGTTTGATTCTTGTGTTTTGCTTGTATGTCAGATACAAGAAGAGAGATCCCTACCTTTCATGAAACTGACGAAAGAATCCTCCGAAGGCTAAGAAGAGAAGCAAGAGAAAAAAATGTTGCTGGAGAGGAAGAATCAGATGAAGAATATCATGAATTGGAGGAACACTCAACAAATCCACCAGTGAGAATGGCCAACAACAATGGTCAACCCCAGAGGAGAGTCTTGTCTTCATATACATTTGCTAATCCAAGGCATTGTGGGAGTAGCATCCTTACCCCAAATGTCGATGCAAATAACTTTGAATTGAAGCCCTAACTCATCACCTTGGTGCAGAACAACTGTTCTTATGGAGGAGGCCCCTTGGAAGATCCAAACCAGCACCTATCCACCTTCCTGAGGATATGTAACACAGTGAAGACCAATGGTGTACATCCTGACAGTTACAAATTGTTGTTGTTTCCATTTTCCCTGAGGGACAAAGCTACTCAATGGTTGGAGTCATTTCCAAGAGAAAGCATCAACAATTGGGAGGATCTAGTGAGCAAGTTCTTAGCAAAGTTTTATCCTCCTCAAAGGATCATTAGGCTCAAAACAGAGGTTCAAACATTTACTCAGATAGATGGAGAGTCATTGTATAAAGCATGGGAGAGATACAAAGCTTTACTCAGAAAGTGTCCACCAGAGATGTTTAATGAATGGGATAAACTCCAAAATTTCTATGAAGGACTGACAATGAAAGCTCAAGAGGCACTTGACTATTCAGCAGGAGGCTCAATGCAACTCATGAAGATAGCTGAAGAGGCCCAAAACCTCATTGATATGGTGGCAAATAATCAATATTTCTTTTCTCATCAGAGACAACGCCAGCCATCACAAAGGAAAGGAGTGTTAGAAATGGAAGGGGTTAACACCCTCCTAGCTCAAAACAAGATAATGCAATAGCAGATTCAACAACAATTTGAGCAGATGGCTAAAAAGATTGATAGCTTGCAAGTTGCAGCAGTGAATACAAGCCAACCATCAACCAAATGGGGGCAAAATGAAGAAAACCAAGAAGATCAGCAGCAGGAACAACCTCAATATGTGCATAACCAAAGCTCCGGCCAAAATGAAGTCTATGGTGACACCTACAATCCATCCTGGAAGAACCATCCAAACATAAGATGGGGAGATAACCACACTCAAAACCAGCAACCATGGCAACGAAATTCAAACCAAAACAACTCAAGAAACAATCAAAACCACAACCAGCAAAACACTAACTGATGAGTATTTTGGAGGAAAAATGAATCTCTCCCAAAACACACAAATCTAACCGGCAAGTATACCGGGTCGTATCAAGTAATAAAAACTCACGGGAGTGAGGTCGATCCCACAGGGATTGAAGGATTGAGCAATTTTAGCTTAGTGGTTAATTTAGTCAAGCGAATCAAGATTTGGTTGATGGTTTTGTGACTTGCAGAATTAAATTGCATTGAATTAAAGAGAACAAGAAATAAATTGCTGAAACGTAAAGGACAAGAAATTAAATGGCAGAAACTTAGAGTGCAAGAAATGTAAATTGTGGAATCTTAAAGTGCAAGGAATGTAAATTGCTTGAAATGTAAAGGGGATTGGGACGTGGATTTGCAAAAATTAAACAAGGAAAAATTAAATTGCATCAAACAGAAGGGAAAAAGGGAATTGGGATTGAATCGGATATGAAGCAGAAAAATAAATGAATATAGAAAGCAGTAAAGAGAATTGAAATAGGAAATCAGATCTCAGGACCCAGAGACTAGAAAACCAAGTCTAGATCTCAATGCCTTCCTAGATCCAACAAGAACAATTGCAAGGAAATTGTAAATTGCAAAGAAATGAAATGAGAAGTAAGTAACAGAAATTGAAATTCAATTAAGCAGTAAATAAACAGAGAGATCCAAGGATGAGATTGAAACAGAATTTCTTCAATTCTCCAACCCAAAATCCAAGACAAATGTAATTGAAATTGAAAGTAATAAAACTGAGAGGAAGGGAAGTGAATTCTCCTTCCCCAAGACAAGAAATTAAAGTTCACTCGATAACAAAAACTCTCTGAAAACTTTTATGAAAATTCCAAAAGGAAAGCTCCCTGAGGAACTTGAATTCTATCCTATTTATACACTTTCAAAAATGATCTTCAAGCCTTGAGTTGGGCCTTTGTTCTTGGTGGAATTGGGTTGAAAGAGGCCTTGGTTAATTGCTCTTGAAGTTTGAAGAAGAACCAAAGTGAACCAATTGAACCGGGTTTGAGTTTTGCAAAAGTTGGACCAAAAGTTTGAGCCAAAGTTAGGGGTCTAACTTTGGCTCCAACTTTTCATATCAGCTAGCACATTCTGCTGCTACTCACGTTGGTGCCAACGTTAGGGGTCTAACTTTGACCCTAACGTTGGCCTTGCCTTGTATGCTAGTGGCGCCAACGTTAGCCTCCAAGTTAGGGGGCTAACGTTGGCGCAAACGTTGGATGGCCAGGGAGGAATTCATGTGCCAACGTTAGCCTCAAAGTTAGGGGGCTAACGTTGGCGCAAACTTTTGGTGCCCAGGGGAGAAATTCGTGTGCCAACGTTAGCCTCAAAGTTAGGGGGCTAACGTTGGCGCAAACTTTTGGAGCCCAGGGGAGAATTTTCAAGTTCCAACGTTAGCCTCCAAGTTAGGGGGCTAACGTTGGGGCTAACTTTTCAACCAAAAGTTTGTGCAAAAGTTTGATGCTAACTTTAGGTCCAGCTTTTTGTTTCCTGGTTCAATTTCACTTATTCCATTGTCCTTTCTTCACTCCTAGCCATTCCTCTTTGCTTCAACCTTTCTCCAAGCTTTCTTCACCTATCATTAATCAACCAAACTCATCAAAGCTATGCTCAAAATCATGAGATCTTCATTCTTTCATAATATGCAACAAATATAGCATAAAACCTCATGAAATGGCATGAATTCATATATGGTTGGTTCAATCAAGGGAAACATGAAAATCTACTCAATTAGCTTGCTTGTAGCTCAAGAAAGTGCATAATTCTAATGAAAACAAAAGAAAAAGACTAGTTAAAATAGGCTAGGATGACTTGTCATCACAACACCAAACTTAAAGCTTGCTTGTCCCCAAGCAAGAAAAGATTTATTGAGAAGAAAGAATGAAATGGAAGAGGATGTTCATGCTAGCAGAGTATTATTGATAGTTCATGGGGTTTTGTGTGGATATGCAAATACTCACTTCTTATTGACTCCTAGGCCTAGAAAGTCTCCTTCAAGCTTCAAGTGACATACTGCTATGACCTCTCATTATTCCTTTATCCTTGGCTATTACTTTGTTCATAAGCTTTATTTGAGTGTCATGTGTAGCAAGTTCATTTTCTTTTCTTTATACTTGACACATTATTCACCATAGACACTTGGCTCACATTCCTTCTTAAAACATTGATGCCCAGCACCTCTTTGGGCTACTAAATGCCTTGTAGTTAGGTTGCTCTTGATAGTGGACTTTCAGCTGATGATCCCGGGTTAGTTAACTCAAGTCACCAAGTGTTGATGCACTCCTAAGAGCTTACTAATCCAAGCAGATCCTAGTACAAAGACATCACAGGCATATATTTTAAAGTTCAAGCTATTGGTGTCCAGCTTTGTTTCTTTTTGTCTTTCTTTTGTTCTGCCACTTTTTGGCTATCTTTTTTTTTCTTTCCTCCTTTTTGTTTTTCTTCCTAACCAAGGAATTTAATTCAATTGAGATTCATAGACAGTAGGCCACTCTTTACTTAGAAGGAGATATCCTAGCTCTTTATTCACTAAAAGTGAGCTATTATACAATCACACACATACTACCATTTACTTTTATTCCACTTCTAACTAACAGAGACTATCTTGCTTCACATTCAAACTGTTCTTTTATTGAATTCAAAGATGCAGGGGACAACACATGCTTTTTGTCAAGTGAAAATAAACACACAAGCACACACATAAGCTAGCCTACTTATTTTAAAAGAAACAAACATAATGCAAAGGCTTTTAATTAAGAAGAACTACTTAGAAATGCAAAGACAACTTAGAACAGATAGAATGCATATTTTTTTTCTTTGTAGTGATGAACAAGGAGCAAGTCCACCTTTCATTTGTCATGCCTTTTCTTTCTCCTTTCATACACTTGGCTGCTAGTGTTCCCACCATCCTTGTTTGGTGCCTGTTGATCTTGCCAAAAGCCAGCCTTATTCATAGCCTTATCCACTCTATCTTCGAGTCTCATAGCCCTGCTCACTTCTACCTCACTTCTCATTTTGAAGAATTCATCAAAAGTTGGGAATGCCGGATCCATATTGTGCAAATGTTCTCCAATATAGTTCAGTTTGATTTGGCTATTGATGTTGTAATCGGCTTGTACTTCATACCTTGCATCTTGGAGTGTTGTGAACTCTTTAAGAGCCTTCAAATTTTCAGCTTGCATTTGTTCCAACTTTCCAAAAGATTCATGAGATTGAAAGGCATGTTCTTCTTGCATTGCAAGAAATCTTGACTCGAATTCATTTTGTTTGTTCATTATTCTTAGCTCCCTTTCTTCTTGTGCTTGTTGGTTTTTCATGTACAGAGAATGGTATTCCTCTTGCCTTTCTTGGATTCTCGTGTACTGTTGAGACAATCTCCCTATTGCTTCTTGCATTTGAGTCATATCCATATTGCCATGTGGGAAAAAGTGTGGCTGTTCCTCCTCCTCTTGTGGCTCTTCTTCTATGTGTGGCTCATCTTCTTCCATTGGTTCTTCTCTTTCCCTTCCTCCATGTGGTCTTCGGCCTTGGTGTGCTTCAAGGGGCATCATCATTCGTTCAATGGTTATGGGCATGCCTTGGCTTAACCACATTGGATTCTCCTCCTCCATTGGAACCTTAGCCTTTAACCTTATAATCCTCTGAGGTGGATAAAATTTTGCAAGGAACTTAGTTACCAAATCATCCCAGTTGTTGATGCTGTCTCTTGGAAAAGATTCTAACCATTGAGTGGCCTTGTCCCTGAGAGAAAATGGGAATAGCATCAGCTTGTAGCTGTCAGGGGGCACTCCATTAGTTTTGACAGTGTTGCATATCCTCAAGAAAGTGGATAAATGTTGGTGTGGGTCCTCAAGTGGTCCTCCACCAAAAGAGCAATTGTTCTGAACCAAGGTGATGAGTTGTGGCTTAAGTTCAAAATTGTTAGCATTGACATTTGGAGCCAAGATGCTGCTCCCACAATGTCTAGGATTTGCAAAGGTATAGGAAGCCAAAACTCTCCTCTGGGGTGGGTTGCCATTGTTGTTGTCTTCTCCACCTGGTGGATTGGTCAAATGTTCCTCCATCTCTTGGAATTCTTCGTCTGATTCCTCTTCTCCAACAATATTTTTCCCTCTTTCAGCTCTTCTTAACCTTCTGAGAGTTCTTTCGTCTTGTTCATGAAAATTGGGTATGGTTCTTCTTGTACCTGACATACAAGCAGAACATGAGAAATGCACAAAACCAGTGACACTTCAATTTACTGCCAGATTGAAGTGTTAGTTAGTTTAAGCAAAAAATCAAACAGTTAGTGGGTTAATCAAGATTAAAGAAAAAGTGCTTGATCTAGATCACCACCTCACTTAATCATTGTCAATCTAATCAATCCCCGGCAACGGCGCCAAAAACTTGATGAGTATTTTGGAGGAAAAATGAATCTCTCCCAAAACACACAAATCTAACCGGCAAGTGTACCGGGTCGTATCAAGTAATAAAAACTCACGGGAGTGAGGTCGATCCCACAGGGATTGAAGGATTGAGCAATTTTAGCTTAGTGGTTAATTTAGTCAAGCGAATCAAGATTTGGTTGATGGTTTTGTGACTTGCAGAATTAAATTGCATTGAAGTAAAGAGAACAAGAAATAAATTGCTGAAACGTAAAGGACAAGAAATTAAATGGCAGAAACTTAGAGTGCAAGAAATGTAAATTTTGGAATCTTAAAGTGCAAGGAATGTAAATTGCTTGAAATGTAAAGGGGATTGGGACGTGGATTTACAGAAATTAAACAAGGAAAAATTAAATTGCATCAAACAGAAGGGAAAAAGGGAATTGGGATTGAATCGGATATGAAGCAGAAAAATAAATGAACATAGAAAGCAGTAAAGAGAATTGAAATAGGAAATCAGATCTCAGGACCCAGAGACTAGAAAACCAAGTCTAGATCTCAATGCCTTCCTAGATCCAACAAGAACAATTGCAAGGAAATTGTAAATTGCAAAGAAATGAAATGAGAAGTAAGTAACAGAAATTGAAATTCAATTAAGCAGTAAATAAACAGAGAGATCCAAGGATGAGATTGAAACAGAATTTCTTCAATTCTCCAACCCAAAATCCAAGACAAATGTAATTGAAATTGAAAGTAATAAAACTGAGAGGAAGGGAAGTGAATTCTCCTTCCCCAAGACAAGAAATTAAAGTTCACTCGATAACAAAAACTCTCTGAAAACTTTTATGAAAATTCCAAAAGGAAAGCTCCCTGAGGAACTTGAATTCTATCCTATTTATACACTTTCAAAAATGATCTTCAAGCCTTGAGTTGGGCCTTTGTTCTTGGTGGAATTGGGTTGAAAGAGGCCTTGGTTAATTGCTCTTGAAGTTTGAAGAAGAACCAAAGTGAACCAATTGAACCGGGTTTGAGTTTTGCAAAAGTTGGACCAAAAGTTTGAGCCAAAGTTAGGGGTCTAACTTTGGCTCCAACTTTTCATATCAGCTAGCACATTCTGCTGCTACTCACGTTGGCCACGTTGGTGCCAACGTTAGGGGTCTAACTTTGACCCTAACGTTGGCCTTGCCTTGTATGCTAGTGGCGCCAACGTTAGCCTCCAAGTTAGGGGGCTAACGTTGGCGCAAACTTTTGCCCCTCTCCCTTGTGTTTTCATGTGCCAACGTTAGCCTCCAAGTTAGGGGGCTAACGTTGGCGCAAACGTTGAATGGCCAGGGAGGAATTCATGTGCCAACGTTAGCCTCAAAGTTAGGGGGCTAACGTTGGCGCAAACTTTTGGTGCCCAGGGGAGAAATTCATGTGCCAACGTTAGCCTCAAAGTTAGGGGGCTAACGTTGGCGCAAACTTTTGGAGCCCAGGGGAGAATTTTCAAGTTCCAACGTTAGCCTCCAAGTTAGGGGGCTAACGTTGGGGCTAACTTTTCAACCAAAAGTTTGTGCAAAAGTTTGATGCTAACTTTAGGTCCAGCTTTTTGTTTCCTGGTTCAATTTCACTTATTCCATTGTCCTTTCTTCACTCCTAGCCATTCCTCTTTGCTTCAACCTTTCTCCAAGCTTTCTTCACCTATCATTAATCAACCAAACTCATCAAAGCTATGCTCAAAATCATGAGATCTTCATTCTTTCATAATATGCAACAAATATAGCATAAAACCTCATGAAATGGCATGAATTCATATATGGTTGGTTCAATCAAGGGAAACATGAAAATCTACTCAATTAGCTTGCTTGTAGCTCAAGAAAGTGCATAATTCTAATGAAAACAAAAGAAAAAGACTAGTTAAAATAGGCTAGGATGACTTGTCATCACTAACCCCAATCCATATAGAAAACCCCAAAACAACCACCCAAATTCTAGCTACTGTCCACCCAATAACCAAACCACTAACCAAAACACCTACCATCAACCTTCAACACCCCACAACCAGCCACAAACATCACAAGACACTCAAAGGATCTCCAACTTGGAGATATTGATGGAAAAGATGATGAAGCACCAAGAGACAATGATGGAGAAATTCATGAAAAATCAAGAGATGGCAAGACAAGATCAAGAAGCAGCAAGAAAAGATCAAGAAGCAGCAAGAAAAGATCAAGCCATAACAAGCAAAAACCAAGAAGATTCAATCAGAAATCTCGAGAGGCATATGGAACAAATGGCTAAACGAATTACAGATGCATCCCCTAGTGCCACTCAAGACCACCCAATGGACAAACGAAAAGCTACAAAGTGGGAGGAGTGCAAAGAAATCATAGTGGAAAGTGAGAAGAAAGCCATCAATCAGGAAGAACACAACAGAGAAGTTCCACAAGAAGAGACAGAAGAGAGAAGTGAAGAGGATCAGAAAATCAAGAATGCAAAAAGCTCAAAGAGAGATAAGGACATCCTTGAAACACAACTACAAGAGAAGAAGGAAAGGGTGAAGCCACATATCCCCAAACTTCCATACCCTCAGAGGTTCAAAAAAGAGAATGAGGATAAGCAATACTCAAAGTTCCTGGACATATTCAAGACCCTCAGCATCAATATTCCTTTCTTAGAAGCACTTGAACAGATGCCAGTGTATGCCAAATTTATGAAGGAAGTGCTGACAAAGAAAAAGTCCCTAAAAGAAGGACAAATTGTTGAGATGACAATGGAATGTAGCGCTATTCTCTAAAGAAAGTTACCAGAGAAGAAAGATGATCCTGGGAGTTTTTATATACCTTGCACCATAGGAGACATAACAATTGAAAAGTCATTCCGTGACCTTGGTGCAAGCATAAACTTGATGCCTTTGTCTCTAATGAGAAAACTTCGAATTTGTGAGCTGAAATCCACACGAATACTCCTTCAAATGGCTGACAAATCCATCCAGCAAGCAGTTGGAGTTGTAGAGAATGTGCTGGTAAAAGTGGGAAAATTTCTTCTCCCAGCTGATTTTGTAATTCTGGATATGGAGGAGGACCCTAACACTCCCATCATTCTGGGGAGGCCTTTCCTAGCTACGGATAGAGCATTGATAGATGTTGAAAAGGGGGGATTATTGCTAAGAGTGCATGATGAGCACCTAGCATTTCATGTTTTTAAAACCTTGCATGAGCTAATTCAAGAAAAAGATTCTATGAAGGATAAGGCCAGAGATCAAAGTTTGAAGGAGGTAGTCAATGAGTTAGTTCCAAGACTTCTAAATCCATGCTTGAAAGCAGTAGAGATGGTGCAACAAACCAAAGAAATCAAGGAGGAACTAGATCCAAAACCTCCAGATGAGAAATTCAACATCTCAGAAAAGGAACCACCAAGGCAGGGAGTATCTTTTGAGAAAGAAAAGAAGAAGAGGCCAAGAAGGTGGAGAAACAAGAAGATCCCTACTGAAGGCTTTTCACCAGGGGATAAAGTAGTGTTAAACACCCAACCAATGAAGGTGTCCCCACAATCATCTAAATGCTATACTGTGAACCGGATCCTTTCACTTGAACACTTAGAGATCATCAAAGAGGAGACTGGAAGGAAGTTCACAGTAAGAGGAGAAAAGTTGAGGCACTATGATTTTCAGCCCCCATGATCAAAGAATGAAGGATGTCAAGCTAGTGACATTAAAAGAGCGCTTGTTGGGAGGCAACCCAACCTGAGGTAGTTCTTTTTTTTCATAGCTAGTTCAATAAAAAGGTTAAGTAGATTCACCTGTATTGTAAGGAGCTAAGTTTGGTGTTGCACACCAAAATAATTTAAGGGAGAATGAAGGATTCTAAGTTTGGTGTTCCACCGAAATCTCATTTAAAAACACATTCTCACCTTCTGCATAAAGGGTTGCTAGCTCCAAGCAATCAGATGAATCATTTAATCATTGTCTGATTCTAGTTTTTAGTTTTATTGCCTTTAGCAAAGACACAAGAATTTCACATGTGGTTAACTTGATGCATCAGAGGTAGTGGCAAGGGACTAAGTTTGGTGTTCACTGATGGGATTATTTTTGTGGAAAAACGAATTTTTCCAAAACACCCAAAACTAACCGGCAAGTGCACCGGGTCGCATCAAGTAATAATAACTCATGGGAGTGAGGTTGATCCCACAGGGATTGAAGGATTGAGCAATTTTAGTTTAGTGGTTGATTTAGTCAAGCGAATCAAGATTTGGTTGAGAGATTTGTGATTAACCGAATTGAAATTGCATAGAAAGTAAAGGAAATGGGTAAATTACATGAAATTAAAGAGAACTGGAATTTAAAGTGCTGAATCTTAAAGAGCAAGAAATTAAATGGCAGAAACTTAGAACGTAAGAAATGTAAATTGCAGAATCTTAAAGTGCAAGAAATGTAAATGGCTTGAATTGTAAAGGGAATTGGGAATTGGATTTGCAGAAATTAAACAAGAAAACGTAAAATTGCAACAAGCAGAGAAATAAAAGAAGACTTGGATTGAACCGGATCTAAAAACAGAATTGTAAATGAGCATGAAAAGCGTTAAACAGAGAAAGTAAAATGAGAATTCAGATCTCAGGACTCAAGAGACTAGATAACCAAGTCTAGATCTCAATGCCTTCCTAGATCCAACAAGAGTAATTGCAAAGGAAATGTAAATTACAGAGAAAGTAGATGAGAGAGCAAGTAACAGAAACTGAAATTCAATTAAGTAGTGAATTAAACAAGATCCCAAGGTGAGATTGAAACAGAAGTTCTTCAATTCTCCACCCAAGATCCGAAGCAAGAAAATTAAAGAGTGCTGGGCAAGAACAAGGAAGAAGAGAGATCAATTCTCCTCCCCAATTCCCTTGAATTAAAACAACAATGCTAGAATGTAAAAGTGAGCGCTCCACAAAACTCCCCAATCAAACCCGAAAAGAAAGCTCTATGAAAACTAAAAGGGAAGCTCCTGAAAAACTTAAATCCTATGCTATTTATACACTTTCTTCAAATGGTCTTCAAGCCTTCAATTGGGCCTTTGATCTTGATGGAATTGGGTTGATAGAGGCCTTGGTTGATTGCTCTTGGAGTTTGGAGAAGAACCGAATTGAACCGGGTTGGAATCATGAAAGCTTGAGTAAAAGTTGGAGTAAAAGTTTGAGGCTAACTTTTACTCCAACTTTTCACATCAGCCACCCTTCTTTGCTGATACCAACGTTGGGGCAAAAGTTAGGGGTCAAACTTTTGCTCCAACGTTGGCCTCCCCTTGCATACTCATGGCGCCAACGTTAGCCAAAAAGTTAGAGGCTAACGTTGGCGCAAACTTTTGCTCTCCAGGGTGTGTTTTTCATGCGCCAACGTTAGCCAAAAAGTTAGGGGCTAACATTGGCGCAAACTTTTGCTCTCCAGGGTGTTGATTTGTGATGCCAAAAGTTAGCCAAAAAGTTTGAGGCTAACTTTTGCTCCAGCTTTTTGCCCAAAAGTTAGCCAAAAAGTTTGAGGCTAACTTTTGGTCCAGCTTTTTGCTCCCTGGTTCATTTTCAATTAATCCAAAAGTTTGAGCTAAAGTTTAAGGCAAACTTTTGCTCAAACTTTTTGTCCTCTCTTCCTCCTAACCATTCCTTCTTGCTTCAACCTTTCTCCAAGCTTTCTTCACCTATCATTAATCAACCAAACATATCAAAGCTATGCTCAAAATCATGAGATATTCATTCTTTCATAATATGTGACAATTATAGCATAAAATCTCATGAAATAGCATGAGTTCATACATGGTTAATTAAATCAAAGGAAACATGAAAATCTACCCAATTGGCTTGCTTATGGCTCAAGAAAGTGCATAATTCAATTGAAAACTAAAGAAAAAGGCTAGTGAAACTAGGCTAAGATGACTTGTCATCACAACACCAAACTTAAAGCTTGCTTGTCCCCAAGCAAGAAATGATTTATTGAGAAGAAAGAATGAAATGGAAGAGGATGTTCATGCTAGTAGAATGTTATTGGTAGTTCATGGGGTTTTATGTGGATATGTACACACTCAACTCTTATTGACTCTTAAGCCTAGAAAACCTCCTTCAAGCTTCAAGTAACATACTGCTATGACCTCTCATTATTCCTTTATCCTTGGCTATTATCTTGTTCATAAGCTTTATTTGAGTGTCATGTGTAGCAAGTTCATTTTCTTTTCTTTATACTTGACACATTATTCACTATAGACACTTGGCTCACATTCCTTCTTAGAACATTGATGCCCAGCACCTCTTTGGGCTACTAAATGCCTTGTAGTTAGGTTGCTCTTGATAGTGGACTTTCAGCTGATGATCCCGGGTTAGTTAACCCAAGTCATCAAGTGTTGATGCACTCCAAAGAGCTTAATAATCCAAGCAGATCCTAATACAAAGACACCACAGGCATATATTCTAAGGTTCAAGCTATTGGTGTCCAGCTTTGTTTCTTTTTGTTTTTCTTTTGTTCTGCCACTCTTTGGCTCTTTTTTTTTCTTTCTTTTTGTTTTTCTTTCTAACCAAGGATTTTTATTTGATTGAGATTCATAGACAGTGGGCCACTCTATACTTAGAAGGAGACATCCTAGTTCTTTTATTCACTAAAGTGAGCTATTATACAATCACACACACACCACCACTTACTTTTATTGTACTTCTATCTAATAGAGAACTATCTCACTTCACATTCAAACATTTCTTTTATTGAATTGAAAATGCAGGGGACAAAGCATGCTTTTTGTTCAGTGAAAGTAAACACACAAGCACACACATAGACTAGCTTACTTATTCTAAGAGTGATTCTACTTGTATTAGATGAACACTTTAACAAAACACAAGTCAAAACATTTTTCAACAGTAAGAGTTAAGTGTAAATACAACCTATTGGTTTGCGGTTCCTTTGTCCTTCCTTCTGTTGTGCCCTTTTGAGTCATGGTGCGTTATGTCTTCAATTGGTGGTTAGTTCCCTGCACAATTCTCAAAAGTTGCTTGCTTCTCAAGCCCTTAGGTGACTGGTTAGTATGCATGAATTGAGTGTGGCTTTTGGATTTAATTTGGTGTGGGAACACCAAACTTAATTCCTTGCCACTGTCTCTAATGCAACAGGTTGTCTACTTATGACTTCTTTTGGCCTTGCTAAAGGTTATGGAACCAAAACTAAAAGCAATTAAATGGTTGAATAATTTGTCTGATTGCTTGGAGCTAGCATTATGCAGGAGGTGAGAGTATGCTTTTAAATGAGATTTTGGTGGAACACCAAACTTAGAATCCTTCATTCTCCCTTAAATTATTTTGGTGTGCAACACCAAACTTAGCTCCTTGCAATGCATACCAATTATTCAACATTTTTATTGAAAAGGCTATGAAAAGAAAACTACCTCAGGTTGGGTTGCCTCCCAACAAGCGCTCTTTTAATGTCACTAGCTTGACATCTTGTTCTTTGATCATGGAGGTTGAAAATCATAGTGTCTCAGCTTTTCTCCTCTTACTGTGAACTTTCTTCCGGTCTCCTCTTTGATGATCTCTAGGTGTTCAAGTGAAAGGATCCAGTTCACAGTATAGCATTCAGATGATTGTGAGGACACCTTCATTAGTTGGGTGTTTAACACTACTTTATCCCCTGGTGAAAAGCCTTCAGTGGGGATTTTCTTGTTTTTCCACCCTTTTGGCCTCTTCTTCTTCTCTTCTTTCTTAAGAGATGATTCATGCCTTGATGGTTCTTTATCTGGAATGTTGAGGTTCTCATCTGGGGGTTTTGGATCTAGTTCCTCCTTGATTTCTTTGGTCTGTTGCACCATCTCTACTTCTTTCAAGCATGGATGTAGAAGTCTTGGAGTTAACTCATTGAATGCCTCCTTCAAGCTTTGATCCTTGGCCTTATCCTTCATACAATCTTCTTCTTGAGTGGACTCATGTGGGGTTTTAAAAACATGGAATGCTAGGTGTTCATCATGCACTCTCAGCAACAATTCCCCTTTTTCAACATCTATCAATGCTCTGCCCGTAGCAAGAAAAGGCCTCCCCAGGATGATGGGAGTGTTAGGGTCTTCATCCATATCCAGGATGACAAAATCAGCTGGGAGAAAGAATTTTTCTACTTTTACCAACACATTCTCCACAACTCCCAGTGCTTGCTTAATGGATTTGTCAGCCATTTGGAGAACTATTCGTGTGGACTTCAGCTCAGAAATTTGAAGTTTCCTCATTAAAGACAAAGGCATCAAGTTTATACCTGCACCGAGGTCACAAAATGACTTCTCAATTGTTATATTTCCTATGGTGCAAGGTATGTAAAAACTCCTAGGATCATCTTTCTTCTCTGGCAACTCTCTTTGGAGGATAGCACTACATTCCTTTGTCATCTCAATAATCTGTCCTTCCTTCAGGGATCTTTTCTTTGTGAGTACTTCTTTCATAAATTTGGCATATAATGGCATCTGTTCAAGTGCTTCTAAGAAAGGAATATTGATGCTGAGAATCTTGAATATATCCAGGAATTTTGAGTATTGCTTATCCTCGTTTTCTTTTTTGAACCTCTGAGGGTACGGAAGTTTGGGGACATCTGGCTTCACCCCTTCCTTCTTCTCTTGTAACTGTGTTTCAAGGATGTCCTCATCTTTCTTTGAGCTTTTTGCATTCTTGGTCTTTCTCTCCTCTTCACTTTTCTCTTCTATCTCTTCTTGTGGAACTTCTCTGTTGTGTTCTTCTTGATTGATGGCTTCCTTCTCCCTAGTTTTTTCATTTCCCACTATGATTGCTTTGCACTCCTCCCACTTTGTAGCTTTTCCTTTGTCCTTTGGATTGGAGATTGTATCACTTGGGAGAACATTGGTTGGCCGTTCAGCTTGTTTGGCCAATTGTCCCACTTGTCGTTCAAGGCTCTTCATGGTAGCTTCATTTCTCTCTTGCACTTTGACCAAGCTTTGAGTGGACTGAGCAATTGCTTGTATGGCTGCCTCAAGACTTGAAATTCTACTTTCATGATGGTCTATTGGTGGTATGATGGGGGTGGAATGTGGTTGCTGGAAGTTATTTGTAGGGGTAGTGTGGTAGTTTTGGGGGTTAGATGTTGGTGCGAAAATGCTATTTTGATGAGTTTGTGGATTGTGGTGGGGTGGTTGATATGTATTTTGTGGTTTCTTGTATTGATTATTATTAGTGTTTTGCTGGTCGTGGTTTGAGTAAGTTGTGTTTCTTGAGTTGTTTTGGTTTGAGTTTTTCTGCCATGATTGCTGGCTGTGGGTGTGGTTATCTCCCCATCTGAGATTTGGATGGTTCTTCCAGGATGGATTGTAGGTGTCACCATAAACCTCATTTTGGCCTGAGCCTTGGTTGTGCACATATTGAGGTTGTTCCTGCTACTGATTTTCTTGGTTTTCTTTATTTTGTCCCCATGTGGTTAATGGTTGGCTTGTATTCACTGCTGCAACTTGTAAACTATCAATCTTCTTAGCCATCTGCTCAAATTGTTCTTGAATCTGCTGCTGCATTATCTTGTTTTGAGCTAGGATGGTGTCCACCCTTTCCATTTCTAACACTCCTTTCCTTAGTGATGGTTGGCATGTCTCTGATGGCCAAAGAAATATTGGTTGTTAGCCACCATGTCAATGAGGTTCTGAGCTTCTTCAGTTGTCTTCATGAGTTGCATTGAGCCTCCTGCTGAATAGTCAAGTGCCTCTTGAGCTTTCATTGTTAGTCCTTCATAGAAATTTTGGAGTTTATCCCATTCATTAAACATCTCTGGTGGACACTTCCTGAGTAAAGCTTTGTATCTCTCCCATGCTTCATACAATGACTCTCCATCCATCTGAGTAAATGTTTGAATCTTTGTTTTGAGCCTGATGATCCTTTGAGGAGGATAAAACTTTGCTAAGAACTTTCTCACTAGATCCTCCCAATTGTTGATGCTTTCTCTTGGAAATGACTCCAACCATTGAGTAGCTTTGTCCCTCAGGGAAAATGGAAACAACAACAATTTGTAACTATCAGGATGTACACCATTGGTCTTCACTGTGTTACATATCCTCAGGAAGGTGGATAGGTGCTGGTTTGGATCTTCCAAGGGGCCTCCTCCATAAGAACAGTTGTTCTGCACCAAGGTGATGAGTTGGGGCTTCAATTCAAAGTTATTTGCATCGACATTTGGGGTAAGGATGCTACTCCCACAATGCCTTGGATTAGCAAATGTATATGAAGCCAAGACTCTCCTCTGGGGTTGACCATTGTTGTTGGCCATTCTCACTGGTGGATTTGTTGGATTTGTTGAGTGTTCCTCCAATTCATGATATTCTTCATCTGATTCTTCCTCTCCAGTAACATTTTTTTCTCTTGCTTCTCTTCGTAGCCTTCGGAGGATTCTTTCGTCAGTTTCATGAAAGGTAGGAATCTCTCTTCTTGTATCTGACATACAAGCAAAACACAAGATTCACACAATACCAGAAAAGCAATAACACTTCAATCCATGGCTGAAGTGAAATATTAGTTAGCTTAGGCAAAAATTCAAACAGTTAGTGGGTTAAAGTTAGAGAAACAGAAAAGAAAAAAGTGCTTGATCTAGATCTCCACTTCACTTAATCATTGTCAATCTAATCAATCCCCGGCAACGGCGCCAAAAACTTGATGGGATTATTTTTGTGGAAAAACGAATTTCTCCAAAACACCCAAAACTAACCGGCAAGTGCACCGGGTCGCATCAAGTAATAATAACTCACGGGAGTGAGGTCGATCCCACAGGGATTGAAGGATTGAGCAATTTTAGTTTAGTGGTTGATTTAGTCAAGCAAATCAAGATTTGGTTGAGAGATTTGTGATTAACCGAATTGAAATTGCATAGAAAGTAAAGGAAATGGGTAAATTGCATGAAATTAAAGAGAACTGGAATTTAAAGTGCTGAATCTTAAAGAGCAAGAAATTAAATGGCAGAAACTTAGAACGCAAGAAATGTAAATTGCAGAATCTTAAAGTGCAAGAAATGTAAATGGCTTGAATTGTAAAGGGAATTGGGAATTGGATTTGCAGAAATTAAACAAGGAAACGTAAAATTGCAACAAGCAGAGAAATAAAAGAAGACTTGGATTGAACCGGATCTAAAAACAGAATTGTAAATGAGCATGAAAAGCGTTAAACAGAGAAAGTAAAATGAGAATTCAGATCTCAGGACTCAAGAGACTAGATAACCAAGTCTAGATCTCAATGCCTTCCTAGATCCAACAAGAGTAATTGCAAAGGAAATGTAAATTGCAGAGAAAGTAGATGAGAGAGCAAGTAACAGAAACTGAAATTCAATTAAGTAGTGAATTAAACAAGATCCCAAGGTGAGATTGAAACAGAAGTTCTTCAATTCTCCACCCAAGATCCGAAGCAAGAAAATTAAAGAGTGCTGGGCAAGAACAAGGAAGAAGAGAGATCAATTCTCCTCCCCAATTCCCTTGAATTAAAACAACAATGCTAGAATGTAAAAGTGAGCGCTCCACAAAACTCCCCAATCAAACCCGAAAAGAAAGCTCTATGAAAACTAAAAGGGAAGCTCCTGAAAAACTTAAATCCTATGCTATTTATACACTTTCTTCAAATGGTCTTCAAGCCTTCAATTGGGCCTTTGATCTTGATGGAATTGGGTTGATAGAGGCCTTGGTTGATTGCTCTTGGAGTTTGGAGAAGAACCGAATTGAACCGGGTTGGAATCATGAAAGCTTGAGTAAAAGTTGGAGTAAAAGTTTGAGGCTAACTTTTACTCCAACTTTTCACATCAGCCACCCTTCTTTGCTGATACCAACGTTGGGGCAAAAGTTAGGGGTCAAACTTTTGCTCCAACGTTGGCCTCCCCTTGCATACTCATGGCGCCAACGTTAGCCAAAAAGTTAGAGGCTAACGTTGGCACAAACTTTTGCTCTCCAGGGTGTGTTTTTCATGCGCCAACGTTAGCCAAAAAGTTAGGGGCTAACGTTGGCGCAAACTTTTGCTCTCCAGGGTGTTGATTTGTGATGCCAAAAGTTAGCCAAAAAGTTTGAGGCTAACTTTTGCTCCAGCTTTTTGCCCAAAAGTTAGCCAAAAAGTTTGAGGCTAACTTTTGGTCCAGCTTTTTGCTCCCTGGTTCATTTTCAATTAATCCAAAAGTTTGAGCTAAAGTTTGAGGCAAACTTTTGCTCAAACTTTTTGTCCTCTCTTCCTCCTAACCATTCCTTCTTGCTTCAACCTTTCTCCAAGCTTTCTTCACCTATCATTAATCAACCAAACATATCAAAGCTATGCTCAAAATCATGAGATATTCATTCTTTCATAATATGTGACAATTATAGTATAAAATCTCATGAAATAGCATGAATTCATACATGGTTAATTAAATCAAAGGAAACATGAAAATCTACCCAATTGGCTTGCTTATGGCTCAAGAAAGTGCATAATTCAATTGAAAACTAAAGAAAAAGGCTAGTGAAACTAGGCTAAGATGACTTGTCATCATTCACACACCAAAGTAAGTTCAAAATCCTACAAGAAAGTCTTGCACACTAACCAATTACCTAAGGGCTTGAGAAACAAGCAACTTCCATTAACTCTGCAAGAATTCAATCACTCTCTTGGAAGGGCTACACACCATTAGCTAAGAGTAAGAAGAAGAAGCCACCAAGAGGTTGTATTGTTACTTAACTCTATCAGCATTGAATTACTCTAAACTGGAAGTTTGAATAGGCTCATCTTGACAGTAACTATTAGTTTAGTAATTATGCATCCTGTCTGTTTAAGTAGTCCTTGCATCATTAGTAGTCATTCTAGTTAGTAGTCTTTGCATTATGTTTGTTTTTCTTAAAATAAGTAAGCTAGTTGGTGCACGAAATTGTGATCTCCAGGCTCGAACAAATCCTGGTAATGGCTCCAAAGCTTGGTGCTCTGATCTTAATTCATAATTGTCACAACTTCGATACAACTAACCAGCAAGTGCACTGGGTCGTCCAAGTAATACCTTACGTGAGTAAGGGTCGAATCCCACGGAGATTGTTGGTATGAAGCAAGCTATGGTCACCTTGTAAATCTCAGTCAGGCAGATTTAAACATGATACTTTATTAGATTAAAATAAACAATAAAAGGGATAGAGATACTTATGTAGATTCATTGGCAGGGATTTCAGATAAGTGAATGGAGATGCTTTTCGTTCCTCTGAACCTCTGCTTTCTTGCTATCTTCATCCAATCAGTCTTACTCCTTTCCATGGCTGGCTGTATGCAAGGGCATCACCGTTGTCAGTGGCTACATCCCCTCCTCTCAGTGAATCATATGCTCATGCACCCTGTCACGGCACGGCTATTCATCTGTCGGTTCTCGATCATGCTGGAATAGGATTCACCCTCCTTTTGCGTCTGTCACTAACGCCCAGCACTCGCGAGTTTGAAGCTCGTCACAGTCATTCAATCATTGAATCCTACTCAGAATACCATAGACAAGGTTTAGACTTTCCGGATTCTCTTGAATGCCGCCATCATTCTAGCTTACGCCACGAAGATTCCGATTAAGAGATCTAAGAGATACTCATTCAGTCGAAGTTAGAACGGAAGTGGTTGTCAGGCACGCGTTCATAGGGAATGATGATGATTGTCACGTTCATCACATTCAGATTGAAGTACGAATGAATATCTTAGAAGCGAAACAAGATGAATTGAATAGAAAACAGTAGTACTTTGCATTAATCTTTGAGGAACAACAGAGCTCCACACCTTAATCTATGGAGTGTAGAAACTCTACCGTATGAAAATACATAAGTGAAGGTCCAGGCATGGCCGAGATGGCCAGCCCCCAAAACGTGATCACAGGATCAAAATACAATCCAGGATGCCTAATACAATAGTAAGAGGTCCTATTTATAATAAACTAGCTACTAGGGTTTACATGAGTAAGTATTTGATGTATAAATCCACTTCCGGGGCCCACTTGGTGTGTGTTTGGGCTGAGCTTAAGTGTAGCACGTGCAGAGGCCATTTGTGGAGTTGAATGCCAGTTTCTGTGCCAGTTTGGGCGTTCAACTCTGGTTTTGGATCCTTTTCTGGCGCTGGACGCCAGATTTGGGTAGAAGGCTGGCGTTGAACGCCAGTTTACGCCATCAATTCTTGGCCAAAGTATGGACTATTATATATTGCTGGAAAGCCCTGGATGTCTACTTTCCAACGCAATTGGAAGCGCGCCATTTCGAGTTCTGTAGCTCCAGAAAATCCACTTTGAGTGCAGGGAGGTCAGAATCCAACAGCATCAGCAGTCCTTTTTCAACCTCTGAATCTGATTTCTGCTCAAGTCCCTCAATTTCAGCCAGAAAATACCTGAAATCACAGAAAAACACACAAACTCATAGTAAAGTCCAGAAATGTGAATTTAACACAAAATCTATTAAAAACATCCCTAAAAGTAACTAGATCCTACTAAAAACATACTAAAAACAATGTCAAAAAGCGTATAAATTATCCGCTCATCACAACACCAAACTTAAATTGTTGCTTGTCCCCAAGCAACTGAAAATCAAAATAGGATAAAAAGAATAGAATATACTATAAATTCCAAACTATCAATGAAACAGAGCTTCAATCATATGAGCGGGACTTATAGCTTTTTGCCTCTTGAATAGTTTTGGCATCTCACTTTATCCATTGAGGTTCAGAATGATTGGCATCTATAGGAACTTCAGATTTCGAATAGTGTTATTGACTCTCCTAGTTCAGTATGATGATTCTTGAACACAGTTTCTTCATGAGTCTTGGCCGTGGCCCTAAGCACTTTGTTTTCCAGTATTACCACCGGATACATAAATGCCACAAACACATAATTGGGTGAACCTTTTCAGATGTGACTCAGCTTTGCTAAAGTCCCCAATTAGAGGTGTCCAGGGTTCTTAAGCACACTCTTCTTTTGCTTTGGACCTTGACTTTAACCGCTCAGTCTCAAGTTTTCACTTGACACCTACACGCCACAAGCACATGGATAGGGACAGCTTGGTTTAGCCGCTTAGACCAGGATTTTATTCCTTTTAGGCCCTCCTATCCACTGATGCTCAAAGCCTTGGGATCCTTTTTATTTGCCCTTGCCTTTTGGTTTTAAGGGTTATTGGCTTTTTGCTCTTGCCTCTTGGTTTTAAGAGCTTTGGCTTTTTCCTTTTCTTTCTATTTTTTTTTTTCGCCTATTTTTTTTTTTTTTGCAAGCTTTGTTCTTTGCTGCTTTTTCTTGCTTCAAGAATCATTTTTATGATTTTTCAGATTATCAAATAACATGTCTCCTAGTCATCATTCTTTCAAGAGCCAACATATTTAACATTCTTAAACAACAACTTCAAAAGACATATGCACTGTTCAAGCATACATTCAGAAAACAAGAAGCATTGTCACCACATCAATATAATTAAACTAAGTTCAAGGATAAATTCAAAACTCATGTACTTCTTGTTCTTTTTGAATTAAAACAGTTTTTATTTAAGAGAGGTGATGGATTCATAGGACATTCATATCTTTAAGACAAAGTTACTAACTACTAATGATCATGTGATGAAGACACAAACATATATAAGCACATAACATATAAAAACGAAAAACAGAAGAAATAAGAGCAAGGAATGAATCCACCTTAGTGATGATGGCGTTTCAATGATGTTCTTGAGCTCTTCTATGTTTTTTCCTTGCCTTTTGTTGCTCCTCCTTCATTGCTTTTAGATCTTCTCTGATTTCATGAAGGATGATAGAGTGCTCTTGATGTTCCACCCTTGGTTGCTTCCAATAATTGTGTGGAAGAAATTGTATCCCCTGAGGTATCTCAGGGATCTCTTGATTTGCAGTCAAATGTTCTACCACTGAGCTATAGACCCTTGATGGAAGCTTTTGTCTTCCCTTTCCTCTTTCTAGAGGCCTCTCTGGCCTTAGGTGCCATCAATGGTTATGGAGAAAAACAAAAAAGCTATGCTTTTTACCACACCAAACTTAGAATGTTGCTCGCCCTCGAGCAAAAGAAGAAAGAATGAAGAAGATATGGAGGAGATGGATGGGAGTGTGTATTCGGCCATATGGGTGGGATTGGGTGGTAGAGAGAGATGTTGAATTTTGAAGGTAGTGGGTGTATGGATGTGAGTGGTAAATGGAAAACAGAAGGGATGATCATGAATGGGAAGAGAGATGATGAGGTAGGTGGGGATCCTGTGGGGTCCACAGATCCTGAGGTGATCCTGTGAGGTCCACAGATCTTGAGGTGTCAAGGCATTTACATCCCTGCACCAATTTAGGCATGCAAAATGCCCTTGCACACAACTCTGGGCGTTCAGCGCCAGGTTGGTGCCCATTTTGGGCGTTCAACGCCCATTTGCTGCCATTTCTGGCGTTGAACGCCAGAACCATGCTTGTTCTGGGCGTTCAGCACCAGGATGCTCCCATTCTGGGCGTTCAGCGCCAGAACTATGCTCTGTTCTGGCGTTTGAACGCCAGGCAGATGCTCCTCCAGGGTGTGATTTTTCTTCTGCTGTTTTTGATTCCGTTTTCAATTTTTATATTTATCTTGTGACTCCACATGATCATGAACCTAAGAAAACATGAAAAACAATAAAAATAAGAATTAGATGAACATTGGGTTGCCTCCCAACAAGCGCTTCTTTAATGTCAATAGCTTGACAGTGGGCTCTCATGGAGCCTCACAGATGTGCAGAGCTTTGTTGAGACTCTCCAACACCAAACTTAGAGTTTGGATATGGGAGTTCAACACCAAACTTAGAGTTTGGTTGTGGCCTCCCAACACCAAACTTAGAGTTTGACTGTGGGAGCTCTGGTTGACTCTGCTTGGAGAGAAGCTTTTTCTTCTTCCTCTCCATGGTTGCAGAGGGAGATCCTTGAGTTGTAAACACAAGGGAGTCCTCATTCCATTGAAGGACTAGTTCACCTCTGTCAACATTAATCACAGCTCTTGCTGTGGCCAGGAAAGGTCTTCCTAGGATGATGGATTCATCCTCTTCCTTTCCAGTATCCAGGACTATGAAATTAGCAGGTATGTAAAGGCCCTCAACCTTTACTAATACATCTTCTACTTGTCCATAAGCCTGTTTTCTTGAGCTGTCTGCCATCTCTAGTGAGATTTTAGCAGCTTGCACCCCATAGATTCCCAGTTTCTCTATTACAGAGAGGGGCATGAGGTTTATTCCTGAACCAAGGTCACACAGAGCCTTAAAGATCATGGTGCCTATGGTACAGGGTATTATGAACTTTCCAGGATCCTGTCTCTTCTGAGGCAATGTCAGTTGATCCAGATCACTTAGTTCATTGATGAACAAGGGAGGTTCAACTTCCCAAGCATCAATGCCAAACAATTTGGCATTCAGCTTCATGATTGCACCAAGAAACTTGGCAGTTTGCTCTTCAGTGACATCCTCATTCTCTTCAGAAGAGGAATACTCATCAGAGCTCATGAAGGGCATAAGGAGGTTCAATGGAATCTCTATGGTCTCAAGATGAGCCTCAGAGTCCTTTGGTTCCTCAGAGGGAAGCTCCTTATTGACCACTGGACGTCCCAGGAGGTCTTCCTCCTTGGGATTCACGTCCTCTCCTCTCCTCACAGGTTCGGCCATGGCGCTTATGTCAATGGCCTTGCACTCTCCTTTTGGATTCTCTTCTGTATTGCTTGGGAGAGTACTAGGAGGGATTTCAGTGATTCTTTTACTCAGCTGGCCCACTTGTGCTTCCAGATTTCTAATGGAAGACCTTGTTTCATTCATGAAACTTACAGTGGCCTTAGATAGATCAGAGACTAGATTTGCTAAATTAGAAGCATTTTGTTCAGAGTTCTCTGTCTGTTGCTGAGTTGATGATGGAAAAGGCTTGCTATTGCTAAACCTGTTTCTTCCACCATTATTAAAGCTTTGTTGGGGCTTTTGATCCTTCCATGAGAAATTTGGATGATTTCTCCATGTTGAGTTATAGGTGTTTCCATAAGGTTTACCTAAGTAATTTACCTCTGCTATTGCAGGGTTCTCAGGATCATAGGCTCCTTCTTCAGAAGGTGCCTCTTGAGTACTGTTGGATGCAGCTTGCATTCCATGCAGACTCTGAAAAATCATATTGACTTGCTGAGTCAATATTTTGTTCTGAGCCAGTATGGCATTCAGAGTATCAACTTCAAGAACTCCCTTCTTCATAGGCGTCCCATTGCTTACAGGATTCCTTTCAGAAGTGTACATGAACTGGTTATTAGCAACCATGTCAATGAGTTCTTGAGCTTCTGCAGGCGTTTTCTTTAGGTGAATGGATCCACCTGCAGAGGTGTCCAGTGACATCTTTGATAGCTCAGATAAACCATCATAGAATATATCCAGGATGGTCCATTCTGAAAGCATGTCAGAAGGACACTTTTTGGTCAACTGTTTGTATCTTTCCCAAGCTTCATAGAGGGATTCACCTTCTTTCTGTCTGAAGGTTTGAACATCAGCTCTAAGCTTGCTCAGCTTTTGAGGAGGAAAGTACTTGGCTAAGAAAGCCGTGACCAGCTTATCCCAAGAGTTCAGGCTATCTTTAGGTTGAGAATCCAACCAGATTCTAGCTCTGTCTCTTACAGCAAAAGGGAAAAGCATGAGCCTGTAGACTTCAGGATCTACTCCATTAGTCTTTACAGTATCACATATCTGCAAGAATTCAGTTAAGAACTGAAAAGGATCTTCAGATGGAAGTCCATGAAACTTGCAGTTCTGCTGCATCAGAGAAACTAATTGAGGTTTCAGCTCAAAATTGTTTGCTCCAATGGCAGGAATGGAGATGCTTCTTCCATGTAAATTGGAATTAGGTGCAGTAAAGTCACCAAGCATCCTCCTTTCATTATTATTATTTTCGGCTGCCATCTCCTTTGCCTGTTCGAAAATTTCTGAAAGGTTATCTCTGGATTGTTGTATTTTAGCTTCTCTTAATTTTCTCTTCAGAGTCCTTTCAGGTTCTGGATCTGCTTCCACAAGAATGTTCTTATCCTTGCTCCTGCTCATATGACAAGGAAGAATGGCCAGAAAAATGATAATAATAATAGAGATCCTTTATACCACAGTATAGGGATCCCTTTGTGAGTAGAAGAAGAGGGGAAGATAAAGGATGTGATATAAAGGAAGAAACACAACTGTGAGGATTGGAATGTGAGATGAGATGTTAGGATATGAATGAATAAATAGAATGAGATGGGGGAGGTATAATTTTCGAAAATTATTTTGAAAAGGAGTTAGTGATTTTTGAAAATTGGTTTTTGAAAATTTGTTAGTATTTTTCGAAAAAAAAAATTTTTTTTTTTGAAATAAAATTAAAAATAAAAATAATTAGTTAATTAAAAAGAAATTTTGAAAAAGGGGAGAGATATTTTCGAAATTGAGAGAAAGAGAGTTAGTTAGGTGGTTTTGAAAAAGATAAGAAATAAACAAAAAAGTTAGTTAGTTAGTTGAAACAAATTTTTGAAAAGATAAGAAGTTAGGAAGTTAGAAAAGATATTTTGAAAAGATATTTTTGAACAAGATAAGATAAGAAGATATTTTGAAAAGATATGATAGGATTAGTTTTGAAAAAGATTTGATTTTTAAAATCTCAATTAATGACTTGATTCATAAGAAATCACAAGATATGATTCTAGAACTTAAAGTTTGAATCTTTCTTAACAAGCAAGTAACAAACTTCAAATTTTTGAACCAAAACATTAATTGCTTATGTTATTTTCGAAAATTTGTTATAAAAATAAGAAAAAGATTTTTGAAAAATATTTTTGGAATTTTCGAAAATAACTAAGAATTTTGAAAAAGATTTGATTTTTGAAAAAGATTTTGAAAAAGATAAGATTTTCAAATTGAAAATTTGATTTGACTCATTGGCAACAACTTGATTTTTTTAAAAATTTTTGAAAAAGTCAATCCAATTTTCGAATTTGATGAGAGAAAAAGGGGAAGATATTTTTTTTTTTTTTGAAATTTTTATGAAAAACATGAAAATTATGCAATGCATGAAATTTTTAGATCAAAACAATGAATGCATGCAAGAATGCTATGAATGTCAAGATGAACACCAAGAACACTATGAAGATCATGATGAACATCAAGAACATATTTTTGAAAAATTTTTAATGCAAAGAAAACATGCAAGACACCAAACTTAGAATTCTTTAATGCTTAGACACTAAGAATTCAAGAATGCATATGATAAACATGAAAAGACACAAAACAAAAAATCATCAAGATCAAACAAGAAGACTTACCAAGAACAACTTGAAGATCATGAAGAACACTATGAATGCATAATATTTTCGAAAAATGCAAGATGCACATGCAATTGACACCAAACTTATGATATGACTCAAGACTCAAACAAGAAACATGAAATATTTTTTATTTTTGTGATTTTCTAATTTTTTTGGATTTTTATTTTATATTTTTTGAAAAATTCTTTTGAAAAATAAAAAAAAAGGATTCCAAAATTTTTAATATGAATTCCAGGAATCTTATGCTCTAAAGCTCCAATCAAAGGGTCAGGCATGGCTTAATAGCCAGCCAAGCTTTAGTATGTAACTCAGACATGACACGCCTGACATTCCTTATTTTCAATAGCCAATTGGCTAAGAAAGATAAAGAAGCTCTTCTCTTGGGTCTAAGGATTGAGACATGGCTTTACAGCCAGCCAGGCTTCAACATGCTTCATGAAACGCTAGAATTCATTCTTAAAAATTCTGAAACCATAGAATAATTTATTTTTGAAAACACATTTTTTTTTTCGAAAACAAGTGAGGAATTTTTGAAAGATTTTTGAAAAATTTTTGAAAACAAAACAAAAAGAAAATTACCTAATCTGAGCAACAAGATGAACCGTCAGTTGTCCAAACTCAAACAATCCCCGGCAACGGCGCCAAAAACTTGGTGCACGAAATTGTGATCTCCAGGCTCGAACAAATCCTGGTAATGGCTCCAAAGCTTGGTGCTCTGATCTTAATTCATAATTGTCACAACTTCGATACAACTAACCAGCAAGTGCACTGGGTCGTCCAAGTAATACCTTACGTGAGTAAGGGTCGAATCCCACGGAGATTGTTGGTATGAAGCAAGCTATGGTCACCTTGTAAATCTCAGTCAGGCAGATTTAAACATGATACTTTATTAGATTAAAATAAACAATAAAAGGGATAGAGATACTTATGTAGATTCATTGGCAGGGATTTCAGATAAGCGAATGGAGATGCTTTTCGTTCCTCTGAACCTCTGCTTTCCTGCTATCTTCATCCAATCAGTCTTACTCCTTTCCATGGCTGGCTGTATGCAAGGGCATCACCGTTGTCAGTGGCTACATCCCCTCCTCTCAGTGAATCATATGCTCACGCACCCTGTCACGGCACGGCTATTCATCTGTCGGTTCTCGATCATGCTGGAATAGGATTCACCCTCCTTTTGCGTCTGTCACTAACGCCCAGCACTCGCGAGTTTGAAGCTCGTCACAGTCATTCAATCATTGAATCCTACTCGGAATACCACAGACAAGGTTTAGACTTTCCGGATTCTCTTGAATGCCGCCATCATTCTAGCTTACGCCACGAAGATTCCGATTAAGAGATCTAAGAGATACTCATTCAGTCGAAGTTAGAACGGAAGTGGTTGTCAGGCACGCGTTCATAGGGAATGATGATGATTTTCACGTTCATCACATTCAGATTGAAGTACGAATGAATATCTTAGAAGCGAAACAAGATGAATTGAATAGAAAACAGTAGTACTTTGCATTAATCTTTGAGGAACAGCAGAGCTCCACACCTTAATCTATGGAGTGTAGAAACTCTACCGTATGAAAATACATAAGTGAAGGTCCAGGCATGGCCGAGATGGCCAGCCCCCAAAACGTGATCACAGGATCAAAATACAATCCAGGATGCCTAATACAATAGTAAGAGGTCCTATTTATAATAAACTAGCTACTAGGGTTTACATGAGTAAGTATTTGATGTATAAATCCACTTCCGGGGCCCACTTGGTGTGTGTTTGGGCTGAGCTTAAGTGTAGCACGTGCAGAGGCCATTTGTGGAGTTGAACGCCAGTTTCTGTGCCAGTTTGGGCGTTCAACTCTGGTTTTGGATCCTTTTCTGGCGCTGGACGCCAGATTTGGGCAGAAGGCTGGCGTTGAACGCCAGTTTACGCCATCAATTCTCGGCCAAAGTATGGACTATTATATATTGCTGGAAAGCCCTGGATGTCTACTTTCCAACGCAATTGGAAGCGCGCCATTTCGAGTTCTGTAGCTCCAGAAAATCCACTTTGAGTGCAGGGAGGTCAGAATCCAACAGCATCAGCAGTCCTTTTTCAACCTCTGAATCTGATTTCTGCTCAAGTCCCTCAATTTCAGCCAGAAAATACCTGAAATCACAGAAAAACACACAAACTCATAGTAAAGTCCAGAAATGTGAATTTAACACAAAATCTATTAAAAACATCCCTAAAAGTAACTAGATCCTACTAAAAACATACTAAAAACAATGTCAAAAAGCGTATAAATTATCCGCTCATCACTAGTCTAAGTGTGTGCTTGTGTGTTTACTTTCACTTAACAAAAAGCATGCTTTGTCCCCTGTATCTTTAATTCAATAAAAGAAATGTTTGAATGTGAAGTAAGATAGTTCTCTGTTAGATAGAAGTACAATAAAAGTAAGTGGTGGTATGTATGTGTGATTGTATGATAGCTCACTTTTAGTGAATAAGAGAACTAGGATGTCTCCTTCTAAGTAGAAAGTGGCCTACTGTCTATGAATCTCAATCAAATAAAAGTCCTTGGTTAAAAAGAAAACAAAAAGAGAAAAGAAAAAGCCAAAAGTTGGCAATAGAATCAAAGGAAAAAAAGAAGTAAAGCTAGACACCAATAGCTTGAACCTTAGAATATATGCCTGTGGTGTCTTTGTACTAGGATCTGCTTGGATCATTAAGTTCTTTGGAGTGCATCAACACTTGGTGACTTGGGTTAACTAACCCGGGATCATCAGCTGAAAGTCCACTATCAAGAGCAACCTAACTACAAGGCATTTAGTAACCCAAAGAGGTGCTGGGCATCAATGTTTTAAGAAGGAATGTGAGCCAAGTGTCTATAGTGAATAATGTGTCAAGTATAAAGAAAGAAAAGAACTTGTTACACATGACACTGAACTAAAGTTTGAACCGCCATTGTTACCCTGACAGAGTAGCGTTTTGGTTGGTTAAAACAGCGGTTTGAACCGCCATTATTACCCTGACAGAGTGGCGTTTTTGTTGGTTAAAACGGCGTTTTTGAACCGCCGTTTTTACCCTGACAGAGTGACTTTTGGTTGGTTAAAATGGCATTTTTGAAATGCCATTTTTACCCTAACAGTGCCATTTTTATTGGTTAAAATGGCATTTCATGTTGTTTAAAATGACAGCTACAAACTGCCCTTTTTACTGGATAAAAATGACATTTTAATTGTTTAAAAAGATAATTTTTACCATGTTAAACAAATATTTTTTATTTAAAATTTCACAATAACAAGAAATCATAACTCATCAACAAAATATTACATAACTCATAAATAAAATATTAAACATAATATATAATTTTTTTAGTATTGAAAATAAAAAATAATAACTCCTATGCAAATAAAGTATTGAAAGTCTTAATATGTAACTCTTAATACATCAAGTCTCTATCATAAAAAAAATCACGCTTCTCTATTATTCGCTTCAAAAGATCTACTTTCTAACTCTTTTGGCGATGGAATCTCACCCTCTTGATCCAATTCCTACAACAAAAATATAATTTAAAAACAAAATAAAAATAAATAAATAAATAAACCATTAACTTGGATAACACAAAATAAATTTAAACAAAAAATGAGAATTAAGAACAGCCAAACAATAATCTTGTTTATATATCATGTATATAACATAGTGGCCAGTGAAAAAAATCAAAGGATTTGATCTGCAGGAGCAATATGATTATGCATATATCCATATATAAAATCTACCAGTTGACAATATAAAAAGGGAAAATGGGAGAAGAAAAAATGCATATATTCATACTTCCAGGCACACTTCCATCAGCTTGCCTCTCAAAAACATGAGTTATATGGCTCACCTAATCACTTCTAGCAATTTGCTTTGATACATGTTGCCAAGTACCTGTAAATGTAAAATTAATTTCAGTTTAAATCCTACTTTCTTTGAGAAAACTTAAGAGGATTAATTAGCATATAATCTTTGTTCTCATATGATCAACCCAACAATTTAATACACACTGCATATATCCCCACTCATCTTTTTATTACATATAAATCCATAGTGACTAATCTTACGTATTTTTGTATAACAATTCAGAATATTAGTGGTATTAATTCATTATTTGTCCTTAATAATTGATATCCGAAAAAAATATGATTCAATTGTAGTTATTAATTCAAAAAGATATTGGTGTCCTATAAAAGAACTCAAATTCTAAATGTTTTGTATATGCTAATGGCCCTAATTGTTAACAGATAGATCAGACCTCCTTGTTGATGATGAGTTTATGTGAAACATTATGTCTTCAAATGTAAATTAATTAAAAACTATGCACTAACCTGAAGAAGCCGCTGCTTTATCTGTAGTTTTCACTGTCCGATACATCTGCATTAAAATTTGTGCATCATACAACAACATTATTAGACACAATAATAATACCACTATATCTAATTAATTAAATTAAGCATATTATTATCCGTAAGTAATAATAATAAGTAAGGAAGCTTAATTAATTATTTGTTGATGACCACAAGATTAAGAAATGGGACACACACACTAATAATAAAAATAAGTTGAAACTTGTAAGTATTAAATTGAGATGCAGTGTGTACTTTCATTATTGACCGGATAATAATGATATTAATAATTTTTATATGACTTCTTCACAATGACTTCTTCACAATACCTCAATTATTCTAATCGGAATGTAAAATCTTTATAACTTATCAACAAAATTATATTGATTATGGATAAGAAGTCCTTTTCCTTAAAGTCTAACAACTAGTCAATTGAATGTATCAAAAACTCAAAATTATAATTACGATGTTTCTCTAATTGAAACAACTATAGCTAAATATTTCATTCCTTTAAAATTGTCTAATATTACCTACAATTACTAAACATGCATGGTTCTCATATACATGAACATAACCTTCACTTACACAATAAAATTACCTCGAACATAAAATGTAAAGTTCTTTTTCAGGATTAAAGAAAATGCCAAATTTACATACCATCAGGGGACCACTTAGGCTCAGTTGGAGATTCCACAACTGAAGGATCCAGCAACACAGATAGATGCGCTTGTGGATCTCTCTGTATAGAACATTAAGATAATTAAACTCCAAGTTGAAAAATAACATATACAAATATCCCAAATCAGTAACTCCAACTATCATCAGTACTTGAAAGCCAGATTCAATACACAAAATAAGAGCATAAATGGATAGTTAAAAAGAAAAAATCTTCTAGAGGGACTAAAATTTTTTTATAAGCCTGTATCTAAACAATGAATCAATGTAAGGAACAGTATACCAATACATTTGAAGTGTAATAGTTGGGATTTGAAAAGTGGATAGAAATCCATTCATCACCTTTATTTATAATACCATCAAGTACCAGCTGTTTGAACTTGTAACAAATATGGAAAAAACCAAAAAACACATAACAAAAGAACGCTTCCTAATCACCTAAATGGGAGAACTACGTGGTAGGAAAGCTTCTTTAATTTACAGCTAAAAATGAAGTATTCTGCTCACCCATTTTCTGAAATAAGAACTGTAAGGCCTCTTCAACCATATAAAAACTTGCAGCAATCTCCCAAAAGTAATGAGCGATGCTAGAAGTAATTCGATAATCTCTTGCTGCTGCAGCCCTTCTATATCAGTTCTGTACTTCATATGCAAATGTGCAATCATCTGTTCTTGCATGAGAATAGACAACTTGTTCTGTTTGGCAAAACTTGTCACAGCTTGAATTGTGTCTCTCTGAAATGCACAACATGTAGCCAAGAAAACCAAACATCAGAAGTACAATCAAATTAGCAATGAACCTCTTAAGAAGATAATGATCTAGAATCACAATAAATTCAAGAAATAGGTACGTGATTCATAAATCAAATTTCATAAATCAAATTTCATTATTAATAAAAGAATTTTCTTTACAGGAACCATGATCCTTGGAAATAAATAATATATAATGTCTAAAACCTTCACAGAGACCTTTCAAAACACCCTCTTCTCAAAAAATTAGATCTTTAGTTTGCATGGCATATCAAGACCACTAAAGCTGTAACATCGGCAAGCCAGAAAGCGGAAAAAAAAAAGCATTAGAAAGGCAATTAGATCTATTTGTTGATGTTTTTCATGATAAACTTAGATAATGGTCCTAAATTTCACCTATAAGCATGGATTGGTATAACATAGGTTCATAGAGTAATAATAAAGTTTACTGTTATAAGCAGAGACATTTCTATCTCTAGTATCTAAGAAGAAAATTAGTTTGTGAATCTACTATCTAATCTCAAGAATGACTTGTACACAAGACAAAAACTGTCTAAACGAATTATATCTAAATTTACATAATTCAACTCCTAATCCTAAATAACAGAAACAAGTCACAAAATCAATGACATTCTACATACAAATTGATGCGGTATGCTACAACAAATCCAGCTAAGCTATTAACACAAAACAATTACATGTCTTGAAATAGTGTTTAAAAAATTGATCTGAAATAAAATGAAATGAAATTGATCTGAAATGAAATGAAATGAAATAATTGCATCTCACTTTTTCTTCTCATGCTGATCCTTGACAAGAAGTGCAGAACCAAAAGCACCTTTTCCAATTTTCTCAAGTACTTTGTACTGCTCCATGTCATCAACAAGTAATTGAAAATTTCACTCTCCTGAACACAAAGTGCAGTACAAATCAAGCATGTTAGACCCTTGCACATTTAGTCATTTATAGCTTTCACAACCATCATTGCTTTTTAATTAGCTTTTGATGTATATTAGTAGTAGACAATAACAACTACTATCAAAGCTTTTTAACTAGCTTTTTAACATGTAATATGCAAGCTAAGCCATATAACACCTAATTACCTGCAGATTCTTGATATGGTTGCTTCCCTACGTACAAAGCAATATGAATTAAGTCACAACCTAAACATAGTTTCCATTCATTTTTCCAACAAATTAAGTCACAACCTAAACCTCCTTTATTATTAGAACTTACTCACTCCCTGCATTAATATACAAAGAAAAGCTTTATTATCCTTTGTTAATAAAATCATAAATTATTTTATGAAAAATAATAAAATGTCATAGATCAAGCTTCAAAAACCGTTTATATTAAAATACAATGATAATTTTTTTGATGGAACCAAACAGAAAAAGAAGTAATGAGGTAATAAGGTGCACGAACAAAAGAAAGTAGAGAAGTGAAAGAAATTGATACCCATCTCGAGTGCACAGAGAGTGACGTCATTGTTCTGCTTTATGTACTTCTGCATGAGCAAAAAATATTAAAAATTGAAAGCCAAAATTAAAGCAGTGGCACAATCACAAAATTAAAAATCACAGGGAGTATAACAAAATCAAAATTCGATGGAACCAAAACCAAAATCAAGAAAAGGAAAACCCTAAATTCGGTAATTTGATAACAACACATTACAAGAAATGAACCAAAATAGAACTTCCATGAAATTACTAGGAAGAAATTAGTGATAAGGAGCATCGAGTCAATTATCAAAGCCACAAGAAAGACGAAATGCTAGAAACAATAATTAACAGTGAATACAAAATCGAAAATGGAAACATTATTGAGAGTGTGTGTAATTAGAACAATTAGCATATAACAATCATTGAAGTAATTAGAACCAGAGATGTGAATTTAGTTACAGATCTAGAAGTGAGAAGTTAGAACGCAAACTGAGAAACAGATCGTGGAGGAGAAGACACGTTAATGGATGAGGAGAAGCTAGCAAAGCAAAAGGTCGAGGAAGGAGGAGAAGCTCGCAGATTTGAAGAAAATCTTGACGGAGGAGGAGAAGCTCGAAGGAGCAAAAATGGTGTTTCTGCGAGAGGAAACCCTGATGGAACTTCACGTGTTTGGATGGAACTTCAGATCTGAGAGGTTGGAATTTCGTTTTTCTTTTTAATAGTATAATTATAAGGCGGTTTGAAACCGCCGGAATCACCAACAGTGGCCATTAAAAAAGAGATAAATTACGGCAATCACATAAATTGCCCTAATTAATGAATATTACGGCAGTTTTACAATGCTGCCATAATGTTAATGCCATTTTATACACTTTTTTTTGTAGTGCAAGTTGAGGATGCAGAATTTCCTCTCTTGTTGTAGTGTGAATGTGGAGAAGGTGGAAAGACATTCTTTTTTGTATTATACCTTTAAGTTAAGGGAAGGATGGAAAGGCACTCTCCTTCATATTGTTTTTCACATCTCTCTCTGGTTGCAAGGTAGAAAGACACACTCTTTCAATGTGGAAAGATACACTCCTTTGTAATATCTCCAAAAGAAGGTGGAAAGACACTCGTCTTCGTTTATGCTCCTCCTGGGATGCACAACCGAGAGACAATGTCCGGGTTTTGGCATTGTAACCGACAAGTGAGTTTATGGCCAGTAGAACAAGTATGCATCATACTGCATTTGTTTGCATTTGCTTGAGTCTACCTAATTACTTGGCCTACTTCATTGACATTCTGTTAATTGTTAATTGTACTACTTGTCATACTTGCTCTTTATGAGTAATTGTCTGCTTGTCTGTTTGATTGATTGAGTTTGTGACTTGTTGGTTTGGAATGTAGTGGTGGGTAAGCGATTATATGTAAGGTCAGAGGCCGAGATTTGATATTGATGTGAGCGGGAAGCCAAGAATTGATATTAATATGAGTTGGAGGGCATTAGTTTTGAATTAAAGGTTTCTATTTTATATATATATATATATATATATATATATATATGTGAAAGTCATCGTAATATCCACTCTATTAGAGTAGTGCAGTTAGAAGCATGACATTCTGATAGTAAAGATGTTACAAAGGAAGGTTGTGGCTAGGGTTGATGAGAGAAAAGAAGAGAGGGGGATGTTGAGAATGTAGAAGTGAAGGGAGAAGACATTGAATTTGAATTTAGGTTGGAGTTTGCATCAGAATTACTATCGGATCATATTATTTTGACAGTAATGGAAAAACCATTTAGCAAAATATAATAGTGCATTTCAATAACAAGAATTACCATTCGAGTATCATCGGATTATCTAACACAACATTTGGCGGTAATGTTAATGCATTTTATTGCCATTTTACACCAAAAGTTTACGTCCGATTTTTTAAAAGAAACTCTAATTCCACAGTAATTATTATCAGAATTTCATATTTCACCACTACTGTCGAATTGTCCAACGCTAAATTCATTGTTAATGAACATTGAAAAAAAGCATATTTCTAGTAGTGTTTCGTATACTTTGCAGGTTGCGGAAGAAAATCTACTTATTGAGAAAGGTCTAGCTTGTTTGACACACTCATTTTGAACATTTAGTGAGAACATTTATTTTATTTAATTCATTTTTTAGGTTAGCACTCTCGCGCCTTTAGCTTTTTTTTTTTTACTTCTGGAACATAGATGATATTTATGAGATGGGGTATCATTTGAAGTCGTACTTCTGAGGTAAAAAAATTACTTAGATTCAATTTGTGAGATTGTATAAGGCTTTCTTAAATTCAGAATTCACTTAGTTTACTTATATCACTTAAGAAAAAATTTCTTTTTAAATTATATTTAGATTTGTTAATTATCAAAACTCAATCTAAAATACTATTGATCTAACAATTGAGAGTTCCATCCAATATTTAAAACTTAATAAGATATTATTTTATCATGCCTTCTTAGTCTAATATTAACTCAAATCACAACTGATCTATAAACTTTTAGATATTATTTATTCAAACCTTTTTTCAAGTTAAGCTTCACTCATATCCTTAACCAAACTAAGAACTTTAGATAATTTTAGACAATTTTCTTACATATTACAGTGACTCAGACCAACCAATTGATCTATGAACCTAGGTGTGTTTTTTCCACAAACTTTTTCAGGTTAAGATATAATCACTATTTGATCAGATTATAATAATTGTAAGGTTTGTTTGACAATACACTTACAGTATCTGAGATCCTCATTCCAAAATGTTAAGAAGTGAGGAAATACTCAAATTGTATTTGCCTAAGCACAATTGCAAGTGCCTAAGCACAATTCAACTCATTCCATAATTGTGTGTTCATTAATTGCAAGTGCCTAAGCACAATTCAACTGAGCTGATTCTTGGTCTAGAAAGAAAGTTGTAACGCTTATTTAGGACTTTGCTAGTGAATTTCAAGGGATCATGTCTCTTATTGTTAAAGCTTTTGTGAGCCACTTTGGCTACTTCATGGGTGCCTTCTCCTTTGATGTTCTTTCATTGGAATTGGTCTATGAGTAATGTGGTGTTGGTGCAGCGACAGATACTGTTGTCAAGCATGTTGTTAGGGACTCTACCACGTATGTACCTTATGAGCCAACAACTAATACTTCAGCAAGATGCCAAGATATACCTCCTATTTCCAATGATTATTTGTTTTTTTGCTCTCACGTCTAAACAGGAATACAAAAGAAACTTTGTTTTCATTCTATAATTTATTACAAATTTTCTTTTATTGATAACGAATTAATTTTTTACATAATTACGTTAATTTTAATATCATTTTCGGTTGAAAATTATTCATGTTAACTCTATTTTTCTCTCTAATGTATTTTTTTTTTTGGTGACTCTCTCTCTAATGTATTGTGTTTAAATATTTGCAAGTGAAAACTCAGTCAATTTCACGTAAAGTTGATAGTTGAGAGTAGTTAGATAAATAAAAAATTGACAATTTAACTATGGGAAAAACTCAAGTGCACGTATTTTTTATTTATGTTAGCCAACAATATTAGTTAGCAATTTAGTATATACATTTTTAGTTTAGCCATTCATTTTCATACTTTTAGTTCATATTTTTAAATGTTATTTGCTAACTATGGACTAAAAAAAATAAATTTTACTAACTCTATAACATTATCCTTTAACTGATTTGAGTTAGTCGTCCAGTGGTCAACTCACTCGTACATTGACTAGCCTTAAGACCTTAATTCTTACTATTATTTTAAAAAGTGTCATAAAAACATCAAATCTTATTAAAATAGAAATCTCCTCAAACCATCCCTCAAGAGAGATATTAACAATTTTGATCTAATATTTTTTTAAAAGACACAAGTTAAGGTTGCAATTAATAGAAATTTTTAAATATTTTATTTTAATAAATACAAAATATATTTTGAAAACTTAAATTTGATATTTTTTATAAAAAATATTTTAATTAGTAACTTTATCATATGTAAGGCATATGTTATAGCTAAGGTTGGAAGTGGACTAAGCTATCCATCAGAGTTCGTGGCTTGACTCATTTTAGATTCGTCTCAACTCAATTTGTTTTATTAAACATGACAGGTCTAGGCTTTTTGTAAAGCCTATTATTTTTTTTTTTGGTTTACACCAAGGTGTCTATTAGGCCGAAATCCCAATAACTAATTCCTCGGGTACTATAGAGGCACAAAGTAGGCGACCCTCCCAAGCAAGTAAGTTCCATTTCTATCCTCCAATGAGTATCAAACCCGAAAGAGATGGTTAAGGAACACAGACCCTCATCCATCTGTGCCAACTTGCATTGGTTGTAAAACCTATTAGTTGAAAATGTCAAGTCGTAGGTTTAAAAAAAAAAAAGCTTACCAAGCTCGTTAGATCGGCTCATCAAAATAATTTTTTTGTAATAATAAATTAGTTTAGACTTTCAATTATTTACTTGTATTAAATGCAAAATAAAACTAAAAAAAATAATGGTCAAAGATTAGTTAAGATTGTAACTTTTTTTTTGGTTCAAAGAAAAAGTTTAAGGATTGTAAGTATGGTTATGATATGTGATTAACGATTGATATATAAATGAATTATGGTTTACAAATTATAAATTATAAATTTTAGAATGCATTTAATAATTTCAATTTAGAACTTTTAAGTTTATTGTTTTGAGATATAATTTACGAAACAGGCTTTTTAAATAGGTTCGTGGGCTTATCAGATTTTATATCGACCAAATTCGAGTTTGAAAAAAAGCCTACAAAAAATAACAGAGAGACCTAGACTTGAGTCATCTGTTTACAACATAAATCAGACTCGTCAAAGCTAATGTTCAGCTTGGCTCGACCCATTTTCACCCGTAGTTATAGCTAAACCATTATTTATTATTATTATTATTATTATTATTATTATTATTATTATTATTATTATTATTATTATTATTATTAGGTAAATTCTACTGTACCCTTCTTATAATAACATATAAATTATCCTCTGTGACATGACGTTCTTTAATTGGTTGATATGTTAATTATGGTTAAACTATTTTAAAATTAAATTATAGTCCAAAATGGATAATTATATAATTTACTAAAATATTAAAAACTGAATCTTTTCTTCTTCCCCAAATCATGCTCCCAGAGAACCCTAATTAAGGGAAGGTATTAGTTGATGCAGTGGAAGCAACAGGACCAATTCTAGAACCTGCTCTACTTTCAATGAGTGAATATTTGATGTCTAACTTCAATGAATCCTACCAATCTAGGTTCGTAAACGTCAACTTTCTGATCCACTCTTGATTTGTCATATTTCAGAACTGTAAGCATTTGTGATAAGAAATTATATCAGACTTGGAAAGAAATATATCATTAATATGGGAAGAATGGCATAAGATGGGAGGATAACAGACCTGTCTTATAAAAAGAAAAAATCAAAGAGAAAAGAAAAAACAACCGGTGAATCATAGCCTTTCGATCTTACAATATATCTAAGTAGGAAAGTCCTCTAAAAAGATGTCAGTCTTTGCATCGTATAAAGGCTGTTAGTTCTGTCCCATAAAACTTGTTTAACCAAAAATCTACCATTGAAGGTGCATAAATTGCATTTCAGTCAAATATATGTATAAATTTTCTAAAATAACTAAAATGAAAAAAATAAAAAGGCGAAGGCGAATCTTAGTAGGAAGGAATAGTGGAATGGAGGAAATGTTCTTACTCACCAAGAGAGGTGTTTTTCAATGAAATGGTGGAACGAATCAAATTAATATTGATTTGGTAAAAAACATATAAATTTATTTTTTAATATTTACAAAAATTATATAACCATCCATTTTAAAAAAATATTTAATTATAAAATGACCCTACTTTAGTTAAGATGTTAATTTTTATTGGGTTAAATTAATTCAAATTAAAACTAAACATCAGAATAATTTACATGTTGATTTAGAGGGATTGGGTAGAACTCACCTTATTCTTATTATTATTATTATTATTATTATCACAGGAGGGATTAACAATTTAACAGTTGAAACTTGAAAGTTCTAAAAGTTAGTGGCCATTTGCAGAGTTAATGAGTCGGTCCGCTCCATAGACAAGTATGCATCAGCTGTGACCAACTGACCATCTTCAATTCATGCATATTTCACGGTCCTTTGTTTCTTACCTTTTTCTTAAAAATAAAATAGATTCCTTGGTTGCCACTTATCAGTAATAATTTCACTTTCAAGACATGCCAAAAAAGAATAAAAAAAGAAAACGATGAAAAAGAGAACAAATCAAAGGTTATTTGGGAAATAAAATGGTTAGAAACTTAGAATTAGGGGGAAGGGGGTAAGTAAGCTGCATTAATGATAAAGAGAAAATAAATATGAAAAAAGATGATGATAATATTTTAAAAACTTTGTTTTTTTGTTATTTTTTGGGTATATGCTAAACATGGGACTCCTAGCTATAGCAGCCATATATTAAAAACTATTACTGGCCTGGGGTGCACTTTCTCTTTTCCTCGTTCTTCATTCAAAGAGAAGTGTAATGATTAGAGGGTAGATCCCTTGCCCTCACCAACAAAACTTTTCACATCAATGGCCAATTCCACAAATTAAACAAAAACCAATCCCATTATCCCATCACATTATTATCCCTACTACTCTACTGCTAAGCACTAACTAACAAGTAACAAGGGAATTTAGATATAATAGCTATTAAAAACTTTTACTCACCATTGCTTTTTCCAATGATATTTTTTAATCTTACTTATTACTATGTGTCTTAAGAATATATTTTAGTATTATAAAAAAAATATTTTATTAAAAATTATTAAAAATATAATTTTTTTATAATTATATTTTTAAAATATATTTTTAGAACACAAAATAATTAAATCTTATTTTTTTGTTTATTGCAACAATAAAGTGTTGTTTCATTAATTGTGGTCCTTATATTTATCAAATGACATTATCACGAAGTTATTATGCTTTTTCATAAATTATGTATAAATTTAATCTTATATTTATTCTTAAATATCTTTTAGTTAACTGATTTAAAGTCTTTTAAAATGTTTTTCTTTTTCTAATTATCTGTTTATCACTCATTTGATATATTTTTGTAGCTAATATTTACACCTAATAATGGATTATAAAAAAAAATATTTATAATTTTGACATTAAATTGTAATAGTTTATTTTACACTGCTAACATTTTTTATTACTATTTCTCTTAATATATAATATAAATAAAAAAACAAAAGAGTATATGAGAGTATTTAATTTGGTTACTTTTATTATGCATGTAGTTAAGTTAACTCTCTTAGCAGCCCCTTCACTTACCCCACTTATAAAGTAATTAAGAAGCTTGTATGGTTCTCCCAACAGCACAACAAAATTAAATGATCAAATACTAATTAAAGTGATATTCCTCTCCAAACAAATGATTCTCTATGTTATCTTTTAAAAAAAGAAACACATAAAGCAAGAAAATTTTTCTACAAGCTAAGTCTCCTACAATGTAGGTGGTCAGAATTTTGGACTAGATGCAAAATAAAATATTAGAAGACACTGAAGATGGAATAAATAACATAAATTAGTTTATTTTTATTTTGAAAATTTTATAAAAAATAAAAATAATATTTTTCATTTTGATAACATCCAAAAATTAAAGAAGACACTTAAACTAAAAATAAAAACAACTATATTACATAAGCATTAAAAATCAATCACATATATATAAATTCATGTAAAAAAATGAAATAACTACCTATCAACACTTGGAATCAATGTTATAAATAATATAATCGAATTAGCTTTACATTTATGATAAAATACAAACAAATATAAGCAAATATAAATAATTGATTATAAAAAAATTTTTATTCTAATAATTGATAATTCTAACCAAATATATTACCTAATTTTTAATATCATGGACATTTTTTAGTAAAAACAAATAAAAAAAATAAAAGAGAAATATACCTTAATTAATAAAAATTAAGATGTTTTTTTGTCTCATGGATCTTTTTAATGTTTTTTTTTCTCAATTGATGTTATGAAGTGTACTCCTTTATTATTCTAACATTTTTTTACATTTTTTAAAATATTACTTAAAAATTGTATAATAAAATATTAGACTTTATTAATTAATTAAAAAATTTTTGAGAAGATAGTGTTTTGTGCATGCATTAGTGGGTTTACCAAATATTGCCACATAGATCTACTAGAGGGATTTGATGTGGCACCATGACTAGTTCATTCAACTGAGATTCCATATTATTGGTCAAGCTCCTATTGAGCATAAAAAAACAAGTCAACAATATGCACTAAATGTAGGGTACACATACATATGTACATTATTACACGAAGAAACGTAAGGCATAAATCAAACGGCCACATATAAATAAATCATGATGCAAACATCTCACTAACTATAACAACACTCCAAAATCCAAGGGGACAAGAGAGCGCCTCTTTCTCTCGCTTTGCTCTGCTTTGTAAAGCGGACAACAAAATGATCTCTGCTTCTTCCCCTTCTAAGGTAACAACAACTTCTTCAATGACCTTAAATGCTTCTCCACCCTCTTGCATTAAATTTCTTACTCTTTTCTACGCTTTGCAGGAAGTTCAATCTGAGCAAAAATGGGTGGAGAATGGCCCCCAAAGAAGGGCCAAATGGTGGTACTCAACCTTCCACACTGTGACAGCCATGATAGGTGCTGGTGTTCTTAGTCTGCCCTATGCCATGGCATATTTAGGATGGTAAACTTTTTTTTTTTACAAGTTGTTTGTGGTTTTACTCAAAGGTGATTAGACTTTTCGTGTCAATTTACCAACTTTTTCACGAAAAGTTTCGTCCTTATTCCTTAACATTAGGACTTTATATCTTTTGTGTTGTAATTCAGAAATTAAATCATAGAATATTAACTTGTAAGAACTAGATTACTACGGAATTACACAATTAAATTTTCTTATTATACGTTTGCCCATTATTCTATATTAGAAATTTTTTGGATCTGTTGCTAAGCTTATCTAAAAATGAAAAAATGTAGAGTTGGAAACTTAACTTCCTTTGGTTTTTCTAATTCCTGACTCTGCAGGGTTCCAGGGACTTTAATGTTATTGTTATCATGGCTCCTGACTTTAAACTCAATGTGGCAACTAATCCAACTCCATGAGTGTGTTCCGGGGACCCGGTTCGACCGATATATCGATCTTGGGAGACATGCTTTCGGAGCAAAACTAGGACCATGGATTGTGCTGCCACAGCAACTGATAGTTCAAGTTGGGTGTGATATTGTTTACATGGTGACTGGAGGGAAGTGCCTGAAGAAGTTCATGGAGATTGCATGCACCAATTGCACGCAGCTCAAGCAGTCATATTGGATTCTCATCTTTGGTGCCATCCATTTCTTTCTCTCTCAGCTTCCTAATTTCAATTCTGTTGCTGCTGTTTCCTTGGCTGCAGCTGTCATGTCACTAAGGTAAACTTTTCTTCAATATTAAAAGCATTCTTTTGTTCTCCATTGGTACTTGTTTAAGAAATAAAAAGATAAAGGTATATTTTTTGTTGGTGACCTTTGCGGTTTTTTTTAATATTCATAAGGTTTAATTTCATTCAATTATTTTTTTAACTTTTCGAATCTTTTAATTTTGCCATTAATATTTTCGAATTGTGTCAAAATTATTTTTAAAATTTTTTAATTTTGTCTCTAATATTTAATATAAAATTAATATTCAAAAATAATTTTAAAATAGATTGAAAACATTAAAAAAATTAAATGTAATTAAAAGACAAAAATAATTAAAAAAAAATACAAACGGTGGAAAACAAAATTAAAAAGTAAACTTTTTCCTACTTAAAGTATAAGTAGACAATGAACAATGGATATATTGGATGTTTAACTCACTAAGGGTCCGTTTGGAAAGCTTTAAAAGTAATTATTTTTGAGCTTTTGACTTATGAAAAGTAGTAGTATTAATGTCTGGTGTAATTTTCAAAACTAAATTGTAGTTTTCTAAGAAGTTATTTAGGAACTTATAGAGAAGTTAAAAAAAATGACTTCTCTCATAATACTATTACTTTTTATCATATTTTTATAAAATAAACACTTTTAAAATTAAAAACTCAAATACAAAATAAGTGTGTGAATGGGTTATCCTAATAATAAAATTTAGGTGAATAATTTAAGAATGTAGTGTGTTTTTATTTTATTAGACTAATTTTAGAACTCATTATTTACATTGTTCACAAAAACTATTATCTATCTAACAAAGTTCTTAGTTAATATATGTTCTAAAAATATGTGATAAGATTACTAATAATAAAAATTTTTAAATATTTATTTTAATAAATATATTAAAAACTTAATTTTTTTATTTTTAATAAAAAAATTTGTATTTTTAATTTTAACATATATTCTTAAACCACAAATTAACTAAATCTTTATAGTGTGTCAAGTAAGAATTCATTAATTGATTTCTTACTTGAGGAACCATATTATGTTAGTGACTGAGCAACTGCCATTTTCATATATAACTTGGTCTTGGTATAATTATTAATTAATTTTTCATTAATTATTATTTATTATACATTTTTATAAATAAATGTGAATTAATTGGTTAACTCAATAATAATAATAATAATAATAATAATAATAATAATAATAATAATAATAATAATAAAGTTGTATCCGTTACAAAGAAAATTCTTGAAATTTTTTTGAATTAAATTAACAAATGGAACATTTTAGATATTCAAGTTAAAAATATTATATTTTTCATTAATTCAGTAATTAAGAAAGGATGTGTCTAAAAATATATGTTAAAATATAATTAGGATCAATTAGAATTATTTAGTATATTTGAATATTTATTATAAGAGATTACGTTATTATTATGATTCTCTTAGTACTTATAAAGTTTTTTATATTAAATATTCAGATATATTAAATAATTCTAGTTGATCCTAATTATATTCTAACAATATGTATTTTCGATAAATGTAGGATAACTAGATTTGAAAAATGGTTTTTTCACTACATTATTTTATGTTTATTATTTAAAAAATAAACAGTAACTGTATGATATAAATTTATTCATCACTATAGATAATATTTTTTATATTTTTAAGTGACTTTTTCCATTCAAATTAATTTAACTCCGTGTATCACACCGGTCAAAAAACTATTATTTAATTTGTCTAAGAAAAACGCGTGTTAACTAAAATAAAATAGTAAATAAATTTTATTTAGTAATATTTGTACAAAACTATTTTTCAATGACAACATTTGTGATTAATGTTTATTTAATATATACTTACTATTCTCAATATGACAATATATAACTATTTCTACACTTATTATATAGAAAGAAAATTGGAGAAATTTGTTTTAGGAACTGCACTTTGGACCTTCTTACCCATTTTTTTTTTTATCTCTTTGGCTTGTTGCTCTCTTTCTTATAAATCACAAAATTGACGATTTACTCTATTTTACAAATAAACTTTTTCCAACTAATTTTACTGAGTACTAAATATAAAACAATAATAAATTGATAATAATTTAGTATTTTATTTAAGAAAATATATTAATATAAAAAAATCTTATTAATTACAAAGAGAAACACGCTAAAGATTTAATTTTGACGAAAACAATAGCAAAAGATGAAAATTAAATAACAAAAATGTCAAAATAGTATTAATTTAACAAAAATTATTTTTTATAAGCAAAATTATTTTTTCTATTTGAAAAATTACTTGTGCATTTGATTTGAATTTTTGTAAAAATATTAAGATAATTCTTTAAAAAATGTATGAAAAAAATCCAAAAAATGTTTTATCTATTGATCCTTTTTAAAAAATTTTGGTCATTCATAAAACAAAAATCCCAAAAAATTACTTGGTATAAAATTTCCAAATTTTTCAGATGAGGTCTCACTTTTCTAATTATATATGTAAAAGTTACATTAAAATTTAATCCCTAAAATCCTCTTTATACATTATATATCAAGATAATATTATATTTTGGAAATTTTATCATTTCGTTTTTTAAAATTACTTTTATCTATACTGAAATCTTTCAAGTATACTTTTAGAGTTCACCCTATTGAAAATTTGATAAAACGGCCCACATGATTCATTTTTCCTCTTTGAAAATGCAAATTAATATTCTGTTGATATTAAAAATTTACAAACATTTAGAAATTAAATTTCAAATAAATCTTTTGGAAAAAAAATATTTTGAGATGAAAAGAGTAGTATATATTTGTCATCTGAGTGTTTGGCGAGCTATCTAGTCTTCTAGCAGTTTAAAACTTAACTGTCCATAAAATAAAGAAGAATGGAGGAGTCCCTGGAAAGATATATTTTGGATTGTTTCCCAAAAACCTGTGAGAAAAGCGAAAAGTCCTGTCCCAGAGTTGCTGAATTTCATATATTGGTTTACTTTACGCAGAAAGATCTGAATATATACGAAATAAATAAAATAATTGCAGTTTTGTTTGTCGAAAAGCAGAACCCTCTATGGCTTTCTACAAAGTTGTCGGCACACAATATCCTGCTTTTGGGAAAGATTCTATGCTTGAACATGTGTTTAATTACCACTTAAAACAAAATATTGCACAATAATCATATAATCATTATCTTTTTTTTTTCTTCTAATCTCACTTCCTGCCGTTCTAGTAAAGAATGAAGTTCACACATGTATTGGCCGTAACCAAAACTAGTTAGCAGAAAGTTAATCTGATTTTAGTTGAAAATTATTAAATTATTCAACTTTGATTGGCTTGAAAAAATCATCCATTCTTTTCTTAATAGGTACAACTAGGTGTCCTTTTGTTTCTTTTTAAATTGAAAAGGAGAGAAAAAATAGATAAGATCCGCGAACACCCTTTACAACTATGAGAATAAAGCAACATTTCAAGAACACAGATTTTTATGCCTGTTCGATCTATTTATTTATTTATTTTGGAGAATTTCTATGAGTATTTGATTACCATTCATTTACTAACTAGATACGTATTTTCTTCCCCAAATTTTGAGATGAAGAATTGCAAATAATAGAGTAAAACAAAAACAAGCAATTAAAGCTGAAATTTTATGACCTCTTCGTTATTTTGGAGAATTCTGAACTATTAGTTATTAAATGCTCAAATCCTTTTGAATAGCTAAAGTAAGAAAAATAAAAGACAAATTTGTAGTGTTAAACATAAACAAAATTATGCATGAAAGATTATAAAGATGACAAAGTGATCCCAAAAGATGTTAAAATAATTCAATACACTCTAAAAATTATTTTGTTAAGTCAAAATTGTCATTCTCTGATCTAATTTTCTGTTGGTCTAACCTAAAATTGCAGCCACATGTATTTTGTTATCTTGATGCAATAGCTCAAGAAATTATTTTTAGGTTGTCTTTGTCTGAACCACCATCACTGCATCTATAATTAGAACAACCATTTTGCCTTGTCAAAATAATTTTTGGAATTCCGTATTGGACAATTTTCTAACTTTTGGGGTCTTTTTTCTTCTTTCTGCACTTTTGTTTATTTATTCTTGAATTTAAAGGTGTTCAGAAATTGTATTTGGTCAGAATTTCGATAGATCCACACTAAAAAAGTCGAATTCGATTAAAGTAAATATATATATAATTTTTACCTTTGCAGTAGACCCAATAATTTTGAATCGAAATGGATAAGATATGCAAATATGAGACATTCCAAATTTAAATATATATATTTTAAACATTTTTCATGAAAATACCAATTTTTTTCTCTTTTTTTAGGATGTTTTACTTTAAAAGTATTATTCATACATTATTTTTTTTAATAACAAAAATAAGATAACAAATATAAAAAAGGAAGAAATAATAAAATTTAACCAAAAGTATATCCATTATATATTATTAATTTCATAACTAAAATATATCACATAATACTTTTTTATTGGAATTGAGTTAAAATTTTTTCTTCCAAAATTAAAGAAATTTCTCCCTCTTTTCTTTTTCATCTCTTTTTCCTTTACTTATTCTATCTCTATTATATATTGTTACTAATTACTAATTTGACAAAATTAAACATATCACATGATACATTGCAATTGAAATTAAAATATATTATATATTATATATTATATCACATGATGATGGTGGTTTTGGTTGCATTGATTTTCAGTTATTCAACAATTTCTTGGGTGGCATGCTTGGGCAGAGGTCGGATTGAAAACGTTAGCTATGAACACAAGAAAACGAGCAGAATGGACCTAATGTTCAGAGTGTTCAACGCATTAGGTGAAGTCTCATTTGCATTTGCAGGCCATGCAGTGGCCCTTGAGATTCAGGCCACAATTCCATCAACTCCTGAGAAGCCCTCAAAGATTCCTATGTGGAAAGGTGCTGTTGGTGCTTATTTCATCAATGCCATTTGCTATTTCCCTGTTGCACTTATTGGATATTGGGCCTTTGGGAGAGATGTTCAAGATAATGTTCTTATGGCTCTTGAAAGACCTCCTTGGCTTATTGCCTCTGCTAACTTGATGGTATTCATTCATGTTGTTGGTAGCTACCAGGTATGCTTAGAATAAAATAAAATCTGTTTAGTTAATGAATATATTATCAATTAGTTGAGCCATTTATTTCTTTTTTACGCTACTTGACCTATTAATGCACCTTGGTTAATTTGGAGACCAACTTGATTCAATAATTGAAATTTCGAAACCATTTTAGTTAAAGAAAATTTAGTACAATAGTTAGCTTAATTACTTTTTTACTTTATTCTCTAGCATTAACTTTATATATACTAGCCTCATTAACTTAGTTTTGCAAAATAAAAATTCTTCGAACAATAGTTTTTAGTAATTTCGGTCAATATTTGGTCAACACAAATATCAAATTATCTTCAATAAATAAATTTTATAAATTTATGTGTAAATTCTCATAAATATAAATACAAATTATATTAATTCATGTGTGTAAATTTTAATAAATGTAAGTGTAAATTATATTTTTTTTGTGTGTAAATTTTTGTAAATATGAGTGTAAATTATTATTCATTATCAGGTGCTAACACAAAATGATAATATATATTTGTTGGCTATGTAGTATTGTTATTTTCAAAATATATTTCCTTTTTCCTTCGATTCCAAATAATTCTCTAATTTTAATACGTACATCATACATATAAAGATAATTTAAAAAATAAATAAAAACATCTTCGGATAAATTTGGATGAGTATATATAATTGTTGTTGTTAATTCTCTTTTTATAACACTCTTTTTGGTTATTCTCTTTCCTTCATTTAGTAGAGTTATCTTTCTCTCCACTCATCAGTCATGGAAGTTCAACAAACACAAAGATATGCTACCACCTATATATGTTATTACTGTTTCTGACCTGATTAATGGGGAAAATTACGGATTCCAGGTTTATGCTATGCCTATTTTCGACTTGGTTGAGAGGATGATGACAAAAAAATTTAATTTCCCTCCTGGACTAGCACTCAGACTTGTTGCTAGAACTACTTATGTAGGTAAGATATTTGCTATCCTCCCTATAGTAATTGTTACATGAACTACCTTTTTCTACCTTTTTCAACTAGAATTTAACTTTTATTTAGTAGTATGATTGTCATAAGGATCAAAGTTATATGTCTTCCAATTCAGAAATTTTAAATATCATATGATAAATCATTTTATATCTAGCAGCTAACAAGTTGTATAATTTTATTTTTTATTTTATTCGAAAATGATGTTTGTACACCAAATTCAACTATTATGTATTTGTATATAAATATTTAAATTTTTTAATATGTATTTTGTATATTAACATGTATTTTATACTAATAGCTGATTTTAATGACTAATTTTAGTATATATCTAGTATAATTGAATTTTATTATATTATAGTTGTAAAGAACTGTGTAAGACGTAGAAGGTTTTTTTCTCCCATATGAAAAATTTTCATGTCATCATAATTAAGTTAAGCAATCCCGCTACGTTACCAACAGCATATCTGCCAACTTCTGCCAACTCTTGCTTATAACTGTGTTTAATGGAAGTGTCTTTGCGGATGTATCTAATAAAAATGTTTTTTTTACAGCTGTATTTAATGGAAGTGTCTTTATAGATGTATTTTCTAGATGTGTCTTCTTATACATGTGTTTAAAATATAATAATTAATCATTATTGGCAATAAGTTGGCAGATTGTATATTGGTACCCTATACTTTTCCTTAAGTTTAAAATTTCGCAGCTGCTACATTGTTCGTTGGTGTTACCTTCCCTTTCTTTGGTGATCTTCTCGGGTTTTTTGGTGGATTTGGTTTTGCTCCAACTTCATATTTTGTAAGGCCTACTTTTCCTAGCAATCTTTAGAATTTGTATCAAATCACTAATCTTTGATGTTGTTTGTAAGGCTATGTTTCATCAATCCTTAGGGATAGTAATGAGGCAGGTTGAGGCAGATTTTTACTCTCTTTAATTCTATTTCACTCTACTTAGATTTATAAAAAAAAACTGCACATAATAAATCTTGCACTCTAACCTTTTCTTGTGGGTACCTGTCCTGCCTATGCATATTTTTGTAATCTCTAAAATTCAACATAAAAGAAATTAAATTTTAAAATTTATAAAACAATAAGATAAAAAAATTCAAACAACATATTAAAAAAACAACGCCTTTGAATTTTGTGTTAATTTATTTAATGACTAGACATTCTTGTTTTTTTAAATATGTTGTTTGAATCTTAATTTTGTTTATCATTATTTTATTAATTTTCAAATTTATAATTATTATAATACCATGGTGGATAAAAGCGAATTCACTGTGAAGTCTGAACCCAAACTTATTTTGTCCGACAAGAGAACCCGCCTCAATCGGGTAGGACGGAGCTGGTACCTGGAGGTCCAGCTAGAAATGCCATCCCTATCAATAATGATTGAGACAAAAAAATAAAAGAAAAAAAATAGATAATAAAGATAGACGAGGGACAAAGATGCAGGAATTTTCTGTCTTTCATCTGTCTCGTGGACCAAAAACTCCTTATATATTTTCTTTTGTTTTTAAAAGTAGGGTCATAAAATATTCTTTTTTCATTCAGGGTCTATAACATGAATAATATCCTCTATCTATTGTTTCAGCTTCCTAGTATAATGTGGCTAATAATCAAGAAGCCGAAGAGATTTAGCATGAATTGGTTCATCAATTGGGTAATTATCGATTTACAGTAGAAAATTCACTTTTGAAATACATCAAAATATAAATGCTTACGAATTATGATCAGAGTTGACCCACAATTGTATTTTCAGGTTTCAATATACGTTGGAGTGTGCATTATGTTGGCATCAACCATAGGGGGCTTGAGGAACATTGCTGCCGATGCCTCTACTTATAGTTTCTACACCTAAACTAGATTATTGAAAGAATGTGTTAACTGTAATTAAACGAGTTAATTATTGGACTGGGACTTGCTAATGATCTAGTTAATAATGTGCCCTTGTTTGTTGGAGTAACTATCTTTTTGTAGTCTTCTTTTTTTTTGTGGTCTTATCTGAGCACTTAAGATTTCTTGTTAGCCATATATAGTACCTAAATTTTACTAATATATATTTGTTTGCATTATATTCTGCTTCCATGTTAATTCTTGTGTTTCAGTTAGCTATTCAACCTCTACATTTTGCATTTTTGGATTCTTGTAAGAATTTGTATCTACTTAATTTCGTCCATGATCGCTTAGTTGGCCATTGAGATTTAAATAGTTATATTAGACAGAATTTGTTTGGGGAGATAAATGTTATTAAAATGCATATATGAATGACAAACTTCACCAAATAGCTTTTTTTTTCTTTCTCTGTTTTTAACTCAGTATACTAAGACAGACACATTTTTAAAAGGAATGAAATATGACAACACGATGTATTTTAGTTCGAGTGTAAGAGTTAAACTTTTTTTAATTAAATTAGATTTAAAAAGTATAAATCAGTCTAACCAACTAAATTTGACAAGTGCTGTTTGAGAATTAGCTAATAAATTTTGGATTTACAAAATTATGAAAAAATGAAAGTACAATTATTTTTAACACTTGTGTCATAAATAATAGAATATATTTTGGTCGGCTCCATACTGCCAACGACGTAAAAAGAAAAAAAAAAAACCTAGAAAAATATTTTGGAGAGAGAGAGAAAAGAAGAAAAAGGTTTCTATTCACTTCACTTTCTTCATTATTTGATCAATCGAGGGCTCTAATTAAAATTCTGCTATGGTTAAAAGTTTCACCTCTTTTTTCACTACAAAACCACATAAGTTTTCAAGGTAAAACCAAAATTTTATTTTCTTCCTATCTAGGTATATTTTAGAATTTCTTGATAGAGAACAAGAAAATGACGTTTCTGGATTTGATCTTGTTATGAAAACTTGATTTCTGAACTCTAGAGTTTTAAAGGTCCAGACCCTGAAAACTTTAAAGTAAGAAGAGTGCATATTTTCTTTAACCATAGAAGAGAAACGTGCTCATATGAGCTAGAATAATGATTTTTGTGTAAATGTTGTAATTCATTAAGAGTTCTTGGTGATTGATTGAAGACTTAGAGCTGCAAATAGTTTAGAATCTGAGGTAGAGAGAGATTTCAGATAGATTTTATATAATGCTATATTGAATTCTAGGGTAGACGCTTTGATAATTTGAGATTGATTAATATTGTTGATTTTGAGATTGATATATGAAAATTTGATTGATCATATATATAGTTATGAAATGATTTGGTGATAGTTGTGATTAATGAGGAACTTGGGTTATTGAATAGGTGCGATTTGTAGTGGCTTTGGCAATTCAGTGGCTAATGTGGTCATAAGATTTGAATCAATAGAAAAGGGACATATGTAACCATTGATCATTGACCATAGAGGGGGATTCGTTGATTCTTTTAGTAACAACCATGGTAAACCATTTGGTGCATCAAATTAGGTTAATTAAGATTTAAAAACTATTATGCAATTTCGTGTAAAAATTGGGGAAGAACAAAGAGCCTTCAAAACTATCAGTAGTCACAATTGTTCTTTGTTGAATCAATGGAAAAGTAGGATTGTAGTTACAATTGGGGGTGAAATGTCCGATTGTTGAGCCTTGCAAGTCCCGAATTCGGGAGTAGCTTCTTCACAAGTGGGAGGTCCATCTCAACTTGATTTTGAGGGAGAGAAATTTAGTTGCTGGTGGTTTAGCGAAGAAGGGTGCTCTTGAACCGAGTGGATATTTGGAGTGCTTGGAACATGATAGTGTTACTCTGGATGTTCTGCATCGGAACATGCTAGTTCTCCGAGCAGTGTTGGTAGGTCCCCAACTCAAGTGGGGTACACAAGCTAAATAAAAAAAAAAAGTAAAGAGAGAGTGCATTAACACACATACAAAAGAAAAGAAAAACACAAGGAGAAAGGAAAGAATGACATGGAAGAAAAAAAGAAAAAGGAAAAGAGAATAGTGCCATTTTAATCTCATTAAATTGGTAAACTTATTTTATTTTTTATAAAATTTTAGTATGTTATTCTTAGTGTAAAGATGAATATTAGGATATAAATTATTAATTGTATTGTCTTTTCTTTTGTTTGATTTGAGATATTCATTTTGTAGAGGCTTTATGTTGATTCTATCATCTTTGTTGATATATTATGTTGATTGTTGAGATGTCCTAATACTATTAAAAAGACTGATTGTGTACCCATCATTTTGATAGTAAAAGATTTTACTGAATTAAGTCTCATGAATTTTTTTATCTTTTTTTTTTTGGGATTTCCTCATGATAAAATTTCTGGTGTCTGAGATTTTAATTTTTAGCCATTGTATTTGCTACTTTGAGTATCTTTGGTGTTGCCTATTTGATTGAACAAGTTGTGAAAAAATTATCTAGTGCTTCTACTGTCAGACATGTTCTTTTCTAAATTTTAGATTTTTTCAGCAAAGTGGTATCCAGAGTTTCAGTTGTTTATTTCTGTGCTAATTAAATGGAGAAAAATATTCAGGGCTAAATATGGTCAAATTGAATTAAAAAAAATACTCAATTTGAAAGATTCTCATGAAAGATATGTTATATAGCAAGGACTTGTATGATCTTGTACAGTGAGATAAATCCAAAGGTACCAAATCCGATGTTGAATGGAAGAAGTTGAATCCGAAGGTAGTTGTTTTGATTAGACATTGGCTTGATCTTAGTGTGTATCCACATGTTAACATCAAAACTAATGCCGAGAAGGTGTGGAAGAAATTGAAGGAGTTATATGAGAGAAAAATGTGCAAAACAAATCATTCTTGATTCGAAAGCTGGTCAATATGAAATATATTGAAGGTAAATCAATACCAGAGCACTTGAGCATGTTTCAGGAGACTGCAAATCAAAGTACAAGCAATGACATCATTGTAAATGATGATTTGCAAGCCTTGTTGTTGCTGGTTTCTTAGCCTAATAGTTGGGAAGTTCTGGTTATGACATTGACTAACTCAGCTCAAAAAGAAAAGTTGATGTTAGCAATATTAAAGAAAGCATATTGAATGAAGAAGCTAGAAGAAGAGAGCGAGATTTGATCAATACCTCCTCCTAATCAGAAGCAATTGTTTCAAAGTCACGGGGGAGAAGCCAAACTAAAAAATCTCACAATTCTGACAGGTCAAAGAGTCGAAGCAAGTCAAGAGAAAAATACAAGTCAAGAAAGGAGTTTATTTGTCACTGTTGTGGCAAGCTAGGGCATATCAAGAGGTATTGTAAGTTCTTGAAAAGAGAACAACTAAGGAAAAGAAACAAAGACAATGGTAAAGATAGTGATAAAGAAATTGTTCCTATTATTCATGAAGATGTTCTTATTACATATGATGAAATTTATGTTAATCTTGTCTGTGATGAATCCACTTGGATTATAGACTCTGTTGCCTCATATCATGCCACTCTGAAGCTTGAATTTTTCACTTCTTATACTGTTAAAAATTTTGGTAAGATCAAATTGGGAGATAAAAAGGTGTGTGACATCATTGGTATAGGTGATTTGTGGCTTGAAACTAACATGGGATGCAAGTTGCAGTTGAAGAATGTTAGGCATGCGCCAGATATGCGGTTTAGTTTGATTTCAGTGAAGATATTGGATTAAGAGGTGTATTGCACTTCTTTTGGTAGTAAAAAATGTAAGATTACCAAATGAGCTCTCATTGTTACTAAAAAAGATAATAGTCTTACTATTATTGATGACTAGTCATCTTAAGTAGCTTTTAGGCTTTTTTTTATTAGTTTTCTTAGTTTTTACATCAAATTCTTATGATTTTAGTGAAGTTTTGATAACTAATCATATGTTTGAAATTGTGTTAGAATAATTGTAATTTCTAAAGGGATTTCCTGAAAGAGGTTTTAATGAGGCATCATAGCACGGGCTAGGGATTATAAAAAAATCTTTAGCAGCAACTTATGTAAACCCCTTTTCTTCTTATCAATAATAAGATATTTCTTCTACCAAATCTTCCATCCTTAAATGCATTAATTTAAACTCGAAAAACCGTAAAAATCGTTGACCGACCTATATGGTCGGCAAGATGAAGCGACGAGGTACAAATTAATGTAAGAAGTTATATAAGCAATTTGTAAACCAACCTCAAAAGAAAGTCGGAACAAAAACGAAATGTAAAAGTAACTTGGAAAAGTCCGATCACACGAAGTCGGAACTTACAAAGAAAAACATAATATCTGTATATGAAAAGTCTAAAAAGGACCGATCTACTTCGCCAACAATCATTTCTAACTTAGCGAAAAAACAGCCTCAAAAGTTGTCAAAGCAAAAATTTTCAACTAAACAGCTGTACAAGCTAAGATATATTTCAAGAGAAGCAATCACTTAAAACTTAAAAACCACTATCGAAGTGAATAAAGGTTTTTTAACAAGATTCTACAGTTGTTTAAAAACTACTACTAAGACAAAATAAAAATTGTTTAAAACCAACTACTACAAAGATCCAAAGACCATAGATCGGGCCATTCAAAAGCCACGAAGGACGAACAAATTTACAAAGGATTAAGTTTTTCTCCTGTGACAGCATCCTCGCCTTGAGTGGAAGAGGTCAGATCGTACTCAAACACTGGCACTACGGGAATTGGACGAGTTGGAGGAGGAAGGAGTTTGACACCAACGAGCTCGCCACCAGATTGAAGGTTAGGATCTTGGGAAATATGACCGACTTGTGCCCCGATGTTTTCGGGTCGGGAAAAGGGGTATCCTTCTCATCATTTGGAGCAGGAACAATTTTCTCGTCCACCACTATATTGTCCGGGCCGATTAGGGAAAGGTTCGCCTCGGGCGCAATAACTCCTAACTGGGCCTTCAGGTTTTCAACCATCTCGTCCATACCCTTAGCCACAGATTCCTCGAGCTCCGCATACTTGTCCCAGGCTTTAGTAACCTCATCCACCAAATCAAGATTCTCCCCAAAGATCTGGGTATAACTCTCTTAAGCTTTTTTCTTCAACCCCTCTGACATGGCCAAAGCAGCCTCCGCTTATTTGACTTTGGCCCGAGCTTTACCAAGGTCAAAGAGTAGTGCATCCCTCTCTTTCTCGAGCTCCTTTTTGGATTCCTTCAAGGAGGCCACCTCCGCCTATGAAGCCACCAAAGAACTATGGGTGGCATTGAGGTGAGTCTTCTCCAATTCCCTGGCCAAGGCTACATATGTCCCCGCCATCCAAAATCCACCTCGGGCTAAGGGCTGAAGGTAGCTTTTGATGGCCACATCATCCATGCTGATGTAGCCATGAGGAATGATGTGTTTTTTGTTCCACGCAAGGTCGTCAAAGTCCTGCTCATATATACTCCCTGACTCTGAGGTCTTGCGCCTTTTAGGATTTGGGTCGTTAGTAGGAAGTGGAGGCCGAGTTACTTGTTTGGCCGGGTTGGGAGGAGGAGTGGATAGAGAGGTCTAGTCGAGAATAATCTTATGAGAAGATGACGGGCCTAAATCCAATTTCGAGGGAGAGGATAAGTTAGCAGTTTCACCGGCTTCTTTTAATTGTATGTTTCGCCCAACAACGTTTTTCCTGGTAGAACGGAGTGTTTTCATGGCAACCGACTTAGGAGTCATCCTTTCTGGAACATCCAAATAAAGGAACATTAGTCATTAACATAAATATACAAGCAAAATCTATAAAGGGAAGAGAAAACTACCTAGCTCGGACTGAAGCTGGCTCGGGTTTCCTAAATACCTCTTTGTGTCCAGATAAGGAGCTCGGCTCCAAAACTCCTAAAACACCCCAACCACACTCGACTCTACCTCATCTAAATCATCTGAGTTATACTTAACTATCACGGGATTTTCTTCCCAATAAAAGGGAAAATGGGTTCATCCTCATCATTTTAAAAAAAGGTCAGACACCCTCTACAGCTCGAACCTTAAAAAAGTAATTTTTAAAGTCATGAAAGGACTCATCAAAGATAGCAAAAACTTTCCTACCCTGGATAGCACGGAAAGACAGCCAATCTTGTTTTTTAGAACTAAAGGATTTGGTGAGCACAAAGAGGTAAAAGAAAACATTGAGAGAAGGTCAGACATCTAGCTCCTTGATAAACCCCAATTTTGTGGTTTATCTTGTGTAAAATTTGGGGGGTTTTGTCAATATTTTCTGCACTTATTCATATAAATTGCATGGTTTTGTGTTTCCTTCCCAATTTTGCTTCATGGGTGAAAACGTGCTCCTTTGACTTTAAAAATGCTATATTTTAATCCTCTTCTATTACCATTCGATGCTGTGATGTGTTTGTTGAGTGAATTGAGGATCTATAGGGCAAGGATGGCCAAGAAGATGGAAGGGAAGCATGCACAAGTGGACGGAACATGAAGAATTGAGATTTGGAAAATTGGCCGCGACGCGCACGCGTGGCCGACGCGCACACGTGGGAGCATGTTGCTAGGATTGGCGCGCAAAAGTTGACGCATTCGCGTGGCTGAGCAGAAATCCCACCGACGTGTACACTTGACTGACGCGTACGCGTGGATTGCAAAACTCAGATGACGCGCACGCGTGGCCGACGAGCATGCGTGACGCTCGGCACGTGACATCATTAATGAACTCGTGACTAGCTATTTCTGAGGGGATGCAGGCCCAAATCCAACTGGATTCTGCATGGAAAAGACTTAGGAACTGAAGGGGGAAAGGGAGGGGGGATCAATCATTTTACACTTTACACACAATTTTAGCTAGTTTTTGGGGTTCTCATGTTCTAGGGAGAGAAACTCTTACTCCTCTCGAGATCTAGTTGTTTTTTATCTTCCCTTATTGAAATTCTGAATTGGTTTTGTTAATTTTAGTTTCAATTACTTAATTTGAATTTCCTAGTATAATTTTGTTTAGATCTTGTGTTTGAATTTAAATTTTATTGTTATTTCCCATTTTCTTCTCATTTTATGAACTTTGTGGATCTAAAATTTCTATTGACGTATTGATGTTTTCTACGATTAATAGTGTTATTTGAGTTGTTTTCTATTGATAATTGTTAGTGGGTACTTGTAGTTTCCAATTAATTTGCAATTTGAATATGTCTTTTATTAATGCATACCATGTGTTTGATGAAATGTTTCCTTTGATTATGGAGTAGTTTCCTTTACTCTTGGCCTAGGCTAAGGGAATTGGGTAAATTTGAGTCATTGGGTCTAATTGATTTGGTGATTTGAGAGCCCTAGTGGTCAAATTGATACCCATTGACACCAATCTACTACTAAGTCAATTAGTAGTTGGATTGGGACTTATGAGTTGAGACTGATCAAGCCATTTAACGTACTTCAAGCTTAGAAGTAGACATTATACGTACTTCAAGCATAGAGGTAGACTTGATGAGCTTGGTTCCTCATAATTATCAAGATATGGTTATTAGACAAGGATGGTGATCCAATTCCTATGCCTAGCCAAGAGTGCCTTTTATCATTCATATTTGAAACCTAAAAATCCCAATTGTTTAGTTCTTGTTGTAGCTAGTTTAATTGTTTACTTAGTCTTAGAATAGAAGTAGCTTATATGTTCTCTTGCTAGATTGAAATTGCTCATACCTTGCCTTAGTTACTTGATTTAGTTTCTTGCACTTTAAGATTCCTTGCATGTTAAGTTTAGTAGTTTAAATTATTGCTCATGACTCCCAACCCCGAAATTCTAACCAATATTGATGCACATATTTGCCCATTCTCTTGAGGACGATCCGAGACCAATACTCTCGGTTACTTTATATTGGGGTTGACTTTGTGACAACCATAATTCTAAATTTGATTTTAGGGTTATTAGTTGGTTCGGAACTATATAATGACATGACTTTCTTTCAATGAAATTTTAGATCAACAATAATCCCCCTATCACTCCTGACAAAGAAGTTGATATATTTTCAAGAAACCTCAAGAATTGGGATGCAATTGAGTAGGAGCAACATTGCAGAATCTTCTAAGGACCTCAAACTCAAATTCAGAAAACAGGAAGGTAACCCCTAACTTCGTGAAAAAACAATCATAGACATATATGAAATGCCGCTCCAACCTATTAAGTCGGGGAAAGCAGACTCTCTCCTCAGGTCAGCAATGACAATCTCATAGTTCCTCTCATCCTCTCGACTTAAACATAGCCTATGATGCCTACGAAAGGCCTCGGCATATTCATTATCAATCACAGGGACAGAGGTAAGAACAGATAAATCTACCCATTTCAAGTCGGACGGGACCTTAGACGACATGCTATGAACTACTAAATGAGAAATACAAGCTACACCTATAACACAACAAAATAAAAAACAATCACTACAAATCGGGAAAAGCAAACCAAGCAATTAGAATGTCTGGTCAATATCGCCAGATCAACATTAACATCTCGGACGTCAAGCAACAATAGCACAGGCATCAACACAATCCAAAAGAGGTCAGGCCAAATTTGTGAAATCTTTTCAGAACGCAAAATAGATATGTGATACCTCTAATACACAGGAATGGAGCCATCTTCTATATGAAAATGGCATCATTTGAGGGCAACATAGAACCCCACGAATAGAACCACAACAACAGTGAAAATCTTTTCAAATCTTTTTCAAAAAATCATATTTTCAAGAATGCAAAGCCCCAAAGTCAGAGTGATAATTACAAGCAATATTTCACAACTACCATTCATCCACACATGCCAGAATATAGAAAAATAAGAAAAAGATAGATAAGAGCACCAACCTTAAAGAAATGCGAAGATAGAAGGGCACGATTAAGCGGCAAAAATGCGAACGGTCCTCTCTCAAAGCACGAACAAAATCTTTTAAAAGGTTCAAGATAGAAAAATCTCGAATAATATAGTGAAGAACAAAAAAAGTGAAAGGAGGAAAGAAAGTGAATGTTTCAGAGATGGAAAAAGAAAGAAAGGGAAAAAAGTGAAGTATTTATAAGATACAAGGGGCAAAAGAGATATTTCACACCCTCGTTAATAGCACACACGGATTCCAAAAAAATTGCAACGTAACAAATGTTGTGTCATTAAGCAGCCCAACGTTTCAAATTTTTTGAAACACGTCGAGTACCCGACCTCTTGAAGGCAGTGTACCTGACAACAAAAACTAAAGTCACAAATGCTCGAGTCCGACCTTATAAAAGTTCGAATTCAAGCAGGGGTATCGTTCATACCCTATCCCAAAAATATAATGATAGACCCAATAAGAATAAAGGCATCACCCAAAAAATGGTGATTTTCTCTACTTACCCGACCTTCTAGATGTTGAACATGACGAGGATGGCTCAACCTTACTTATAAACCACCTCCTAGAGAAAATTACACTCCCCTCCCCTACGAGATCCTAAAATAACACTCCCCTCCCCTCTATTTTTTAAATGTACATTTTCCTCCCTTCTAACTTTTAAAAAACCTCCTCTTTAATCCATTTTAAACTTTTTGTGTTAATTAATGTTAACTTTATCCATTTTTAAGAAAAAATACATTATTTTTTAAAAAAAAATATCTATTAGTAAAAATTTTATTTTTTATTATTAAATTTTGCTTACCAAAATATCCTTTAATAAATTATTTTTTTATTGATTAAATTATATTTTTTTTTAAATTTAATAATTATATAATTTTTTTTCTAAAATACCCTTTAATAATTTTTTAATTATTAAATTATAATTTTACCAAAATTTTTGTTAACAACTTTTTTATATTTTACTATTAATTTTTGTCTTCAACTTTTTTTTTTTTTACTTTTTTTTTTATATATATATATATAATTTTAACATTAAATAAAAAATTTTAGTAAGATTATTTTTCAATATTAATATATATTAACTGTTATATATATTAACAGTGGTAAGATTTTTTTATTTAATATTAAAATAATATATATTGATATCAAAAAATTAATAGTAAAATATGAAAATAATTGTTAACAAAAATTTTGATAAAATCACAATTTAATAATTAAAAAATTATTGAAGGGTAGGTATTTTAGAAAAAAAATAATTTAATTATTAATTTTTTTAAAAGTATTTTAATAAAAATATAATTTAATCAATAAAAAATAATTTATTAAAAGGGTATTTTGGTAAGTAAAATTTAATGATAAAAAATAAAATTTTTACTAATGAGTATTTTTTCAAAAAATAATTTATTTTTTCTTAAAAAATAGATAAAATTAATATTAGTCAACACAAAATTTAAAATGGATTAAAGAGGAAGTTTTTTAAAAGTTAAAAGGGAGGAGAATGTACAATTATAAAATAGAGGGGAGCGGAGTATCATTTTAGCATCTCACAGGGAAGGAAAGTAAAATTTTCTCTATCTCCTACTATATCTCTACTCCATCTAAAAGAGAGATCTCAACAAATTCTTAAGATGAAGGGAACGGTTACCTATCATCAAAGGTGGAGCTACACTAAAAAAGTGGTGATCTCTCCATTATAAATACATTGACACACTCAAGTATATACAGAATCTAATATACTAAAAATCTGCTAAAAGTTCTTGCTAACTTAAGTATCAGAGTCTCTTGCAGATACCACATTCCATCTCTTCACAAGGAACTCGGACAGCAACACTTCGACATCAGAACAAGTTGGATGCTGCTTCTGTGCTTCAGAAAAAGACTGAACCTTACGTTCAAACCTAAATCACCGTTTCAAGTAACCCTCGAAACACCGTCCAAAATGCAAGTCTCAATAAATAAAATATTTAAAAAGTCCATCTCGTGTCATGAACTCATGATGAATTATCGTAATTATGAACGATTTGAATCTTGGATTCCTGGGAATATGTAAAACCAAAAATTGAACAGGAAAATAAGGGATTATAAAACCGAACACAACGATTTATTTTTTTACTTGCAAGACCATAATAATAATAATAATAATAATAATAATAATAATAATAATAATAATAATAATAATAATAATAATAATAATAATATCTATACCTATATCAGATACAAATAGAACTTTATAAAACGATTTGTACGAAGAGTCAAATCAAAATCTTTAAGTAAATTATAAATCTTATGCACGTTCTTAATTCATTGTGTTTTAATTATATGAATTTATATCCTTTTAAAATTAATTAATAAAAGTTTAATTTGACTTGTACAGTATGTGTGAGAAGACGTTAATAATAATAATAATATAAAGCCAAACAAAAATTAGCATAAACAAAATGCAATTGTATTTTCGGACAAAAATAAAAAAGAAAAAGGTAATCATATTTCTTCTGAAAAGAGGAAAACAATGCGAAAAAAGTAATAGCTTAGTCATGACCTATAATAGTATCTACCATGATCGTAAAGATTGAACGTTTACTTTTTGCCCCCACAAATGTGCAATACTACAGGGGGTAATCGTTTTATTATGAAGACCAAACGCATGATCGTTTTATTACATGTCACGTGTATTTTCCTAATAATATAAAGTTATTTTTCTTAAATTATTTTTGAAACGGTACTTTAGCAGATGTAATTTACCAAAATGGATGACTCGAGTGATGATATAGGGACATGAATTGGTTTATTTTTTTTAATATACAAATTGCTGACACTTGAATTTCACAATTTGCAAAAAATTAAGAAGCAGTCAGGTCGCAGATGTTTTTCATACAGGGGCACCCTGCATTACACAATCTGCAGAATGTGGAAGAGCAACCATGTATTGTCTGTGGCAAGGAAGAGTTTGTTAATGTGAGAAAGCAAAATCAATTTTGATAATTAAACGACTTGACTTGGATTAAAAGAAATATAAAATTTTAAGAAAGGATCAATTTAATATTATAAATTAGAAATTAATTTTGATTTGTGTATTAGTTAAAAATAATTATGCAAGTTGATAAATATAGATATTATTAAAAAATGTATTAGTTGCAAAAGTTTGATCATATTCAGAGACCAAAAAATAATTACTTGGTCAAAGACTTCAATTTGAGGTTATCAACTTACAAATCATAAATATGCAAGTTGATCATATCCAAAGTTATTATATTTATAATGTAATTTTTCTATTTATGAATTGGTATAAATAGGTGGCGTGGTTAGCTTGGTTTGGTACCATAAAAGTTAAATAATGTAGTAAATATTAGAAAAAAGATTGTAAGATTTTTCTTTATGTGATATGTCTTCACATTTGTTTTATATACCAAGTCATTAATCACTTTTTTGGTTAGAGAATATTTGGTTTGTATTATTGATATCTTCTTTTTATATTTGGATTGAGTATTTACACATTTTGGTTTAGTACTTTGGATGTAATTAAGACTTAACTTTAGGTGTAATATCATAAATTAACTGTTTAGGATCTTTTTGAAAAAGATTTAGTTTAGGTGAAGTAACATAATCAATTACCACTTTGTATGTCATTAAAAATTTCGTTAGGAACTTAGGATAGAGTTGTTACCCAATTTTATAACTCGGTTATATTATGTTTCTTTAGTAAAATATTTGGTATTTTTTTTTTGTGTCGATTGTGTAAAGTTTACGCTTTTGCTAGTACGCTTCACTTTCTAAGAGTGGTATAAAAATTCTATGTTGAGTTCTAGGCACATTTCTCAAAATATAGAGAAATTTATAAAGAGAAATGTTAGAAGGTCATTAGAATTTAGAGTAAAGTATTAAATTGGTTCTCTACGTTTGGACATAATCCTATTTTGGTCCTTAAGGTTTAAAATGTCCTATTTAAATCCAAAAAAGTTTTATTTAGCTTCAATATAGTCTCACCGTGAGGTCAAAGTTAATAATTAACGGAATGTCCTACATGACAGCAGTACAAGAACAATGTCGATAATCTTGAGAACAAATACAAGCTCCAGAGGCACAAAATCAACCGTGCATACATCAATACATTTATTTATCATTTTCATACAATTTAAATGAAATAATTTCTATAGAACTAAGGAGAATGATAAATAAATGTATTGATGCATCCATGGTTGATTTTGTGCCTCTGGAGTTTGTACTTGTTATCTAGATTATTGACCTTGTTCTTATACTACTGTCATATACGAGATTTCGTTAATTATTTAAGTTTGACTTCATGGTGGGACTACATTAAAGCTAAATAAACTTTTTTGGATTCAAATAGGACACTTTAAACCTTAAGAACCAAAACAGAATTACGCCTAAACGTAGGGGACCAATTTAGTACTTTACCCTAGAATTTATTATTTTTGGCCAGCAGCAGTTTACCATCAATCTTTAAAAGTGTGGGCTAAAATATGTTATTGGATTACTAAACTAAAAGAATTAGGTTGATGGCTAAAAGTAATGGCCAAAAATAATAAATTCTGATGGTCTTCTAATATTTCTCATATATAATACTTTCTTATATTTTATGGCAATTATGCAAGAAATTTTCTCTCACATATTCACTCACTAATTCTATGTAAAACTTGGCATACATTAACAAATGCCTTAACCACCTATATATAGTTTTCTAAAAGTAATATGATATCAAAAATAAATAAAACGCTACTTATTCAATCTTTATCAAATTGATAAATCAATTTAATCTTATCAACTTTTTATCTTGTATACAACTTTATCAAGTTATATGACAAGTTGATAAATATCAACTTGACCTTATCATCATGTACAATTTGTTTCTAACACATGATTAGCTAATAACTTATTCTTTAACTAAGACAATAATTTTAACTAGGCTTGCTTATCTAATTTTGACTAAGTCAAAAATTACAACTTAACCAGCTTAATTATTCAAGTCGTCGTCTTATCAACTTGCATGTTTTTGACAATTATAGTTAACCAAGTTAAAGCTTTCATATGTCATCACTCGTTACTACTTTAGTACATGCCACGATTTCTTACTTTAAATTCAAAAGAAGAATTTTGCTTCTTTTCACAATCTCCAACTCAATTATTCTTTTGGTGTATTTACAATACTCATATTTATAATAAGAAAAGAGAAGATCTATACCAACTAAATTTATCTATATTGATTGGTTTTGTAATGATATCTGCAAGATTGTCTTTAGTGTGAATTTTCTGTATATCCATTTTACTTTTCTCTACTACTTCATGAACAAAATGATATTAAATACCTATGTGCTTTGATGTTGAATGAAAGGCTGAATTCCTTGCAATGTACAACAAACTTTAATTGTCACATAATATTAGAATATTTTCTTAATTCTGTCTGAGTTCCTCTATTAATCTTTGCAACTAAATTGCTTTTTTAGAAGACTACGTAGCTGTCATATATTACACTTCTATAGTTGATAACGCTACAACATCCTGTAATTTTAATAATCAATTTATTGTACTTCCTACAAGTGTAATCATATAGTCTGTAGTAGACTTTTTTGTTCAAAGTCTCCTGCAAAATTTAAGTCAACATTAGCTTTAATAGTAAATTCATATCCTCCAAAATATAAAGTAGCATCGGTGGTTTCTTTGGTATATCTTAATATCCTCTTCACAGCACTTCAATGCTCTTTTCTTGGATTTGCCATGAATTTGTTGACCAATCTGACTGATTGAGCGATATATGATTTAGTACTAATTAAACCATGGTGTACATAGGGCTTTCCAATGCAGATGCATATGGTAAGAGACATTTATATCCTCTCTGCTTTCTTGCTATGACACATCTTAGAGAATAATTAAAATAGGAAGTGAAATAGATATTAACTTTTGCTCTTGCATGTTGAAGTTCCACAAGACCTTCCTCAAATAATCGGATTAGAGTAGAGTGATTATCTAATTTTGTAACTTTATTATATTATATTTCTTTAGTAAAATATCTTGTGTTCTTTTTGAGTCAATTGTATAAATTTTATATTTATGCTTGCTCGTTCTGTTTTCTACAGTAGTATCAGAGTTATAATTTGAGTTTTAGGCGAAACCTGTTTTAAGGATGTCGTCTATAAAATTAAAGATTCAACAGTTTGGTGGCCACCTCAATTTTGGAATATGAAAATTTTGTATAATGGCAATGCTTATACAGTAAGGTGTAGCAAGGTGTTAGAGAAACACTTAATATTTAGTAAATATTGTTGAAGATAGTGAACATATTCTCTAAATATTAATTATACTGGTTAATTATTCATGGAGACTTGGATTTGATGTTCTATATTTTATGTACTAATATTTTATTTTAGATGGAGTTTTTAAAAGCAATCATCAAAATTAATTTTGAGGTGGAGATTGTGAGAAAGCAAAATCACTTTTGATGTTTAAGCAACACTTGGATTAGAAAAAACATGAATTTTCAAGAAATGATCAATTTCATTGTGATAAATTAGAAATCAATTTTGGGTTGTACTTAAAAATTATAATGTAAGTTGATAAACATAAATATTACTAGAAAGTGTATTAGTTACAAAGTTTGACCATATTTAAAGGTCAAAAGCTAATTACTTGGTCAAAGATTTCAGTTCGAAGTTATCAACTTACAATTCATAAATATGAAGTTGATAATATCTGTTAGAAACAAGAGAGAGATCTGAGAAAAGTGTTTTGTGTATTATTCAGGTTGTTCAAGAATACAATATACAAGGGGTATATATAGGTGCCAAAAGAATCAAAGTAATAAAGGCATAGAATCCTACAATTAATACACAGATATGCTATATAAATATAAACGATACTAACTGATCTAAAATGATTCTAATGATTCTCTAATGATTCTCTAACATCCCCCTCAAACTCAAGTGGGAGCTAAGGATACCAACTTGAGTTTGGATAACAAAGTCCGGAAACGAGTCGGGAGATGAGCTTTCGTGAAGATATCAGCAATCTGATCCAGTGTTCTAACAGCAATGAGACGAATAGCATCGATAAGGATACGTTGCCTAACAAAGTGACAATCAATCTCAATGTGTTTGGTGCGTTCATGAAAGACATCATTATGGGCAATCTGAATAGCACTGCGGTTGTCACAAAAAACATTAGTAGGAGACGACTGAGGAGCACACAAATCCTTCTTCTAGTCTAGTCTCTTATTTCTAACATGGTATCAGAGTCATGATATCCTCCTTGAAGAGAATAGGTTATTTTTCTTGCGGTGAAATCACCGTAGTTTTTGCATTTTTTTATGCCATTCTTTTTTCCCTTTTGTCACTCATTTGATACTTTTTCACCTCACCGACTAGCCTATTTTCTCTGTCTTGCATTTTTTTTTCGATTCGAATTATCAAATACCATTGTCATCCGCTGATTACCTATTCTCATGAAGAAATCATATAGTTTTCGCTCTCTTTCGGCAGTTCCATCTGCGTTCTCTCGTGGCAGTTTCATCTGCGTTCTCTTGTGACAGTTCTGTTTGTGTTCTCTCGTGACAGTTTTGTCTGCGTTTTCTCGTGACAGTTCCACATGAAAGTTATTATATTTGCAATTTAATTCACTATTTATGAATTATTACAAATAGGTGGCTTGGTTATCTTAGTTCATTATGATAGAAGTAACAATATAGTGAGTGTTAAAAAAAATTGAAAGATTGTTGTGTTCTTTACATTTGTTTTGTATACCAAGTTATTAGTTATTCTTTTGATTAGAGAAAATTTTCTTTTCACTTTTGGTATCTTATTTTTATATTTCGCTTGAGTGTTTACACCATTTCATTAGATAAGTTGGGTGTAATTGGAATTTTGTTTTAAGTGGTATATCTTTTTGTCAGAAATTTGGTTTGGGTAGAGTGATTATCCATTTAGGATCTCTTTGAAAGGAATTTGGTTACAGTGGAGTAGCTTCATTAAGTACCACTTTGTATCTCGTTAGAGATTTTACTAGGGTTGAGTGATTACCCAATTTTATAACTTAGTTATATTATATCTTGTTAGTAAAATATTTAGTGTTTTCTTTATGTTAATTGTGTAAAATTTTTTTGATACATCACATCTCTCCAAGAGCCAAAGAGAGTAAGAGATCAATAGAGACAACAAGACATTACAAACAACTGCTATTCTAACACAGTAAATAAAAACCTCTAAGAAAAACTAAATCAACAATAAACTTAATGTAACCATCACATACTATATCTACTCAAAACAAACAAAACTAAAACAATCTCTAGAGGAGCATGCAACTAAGCCAGAGCAAACAAACAAAGGACAACATCACCTAAACATCATTCTTAGATCGCTAGTACTATTACACTCCACAACCACCTATATTTCTTAGATCTTTCTCTTTTTTCTACACTTTTTTTCACTAAACAATATCACCTTTGATCTCTTGCAAATGGATCTTCTTGCCTTTGAAAATTTTTGAGTTCCTTGAGTCCCAAATACACCAAACAGTGGTGAAGAATGTGTCTATCCACTCCTCTTTTTCCTTCTTTCGAACTGGTGCCTTACACCAAGCCTCAAAGTAATCCAAAAAGTATCCTGGCCTCGACCATAATAGGTTCTTTCTGTTTAATATATCACAAGAATTCACTTAAGGTCAAATTTAATAGCAAGAGTAAAAATTCTATCATTATTAATTAGATAAGGTTAGGTATAAAACAAAAATTGTTAACAATGTATGTGTTATTGAAAGGCACAAATCACCCAATCTGGGTCTTACAATGGTCCAACTATATGCGGCTGATCCACGAGCTAATATTTTGGGGTATTTGAATCATGATTCTCAGGACCAACTTGAAGATCTCCCCAAAGGGAGAAAGATTTGATCTCTATCAAGGAGTAGATCCTTTTCGATTGGCCGACGTCTTCACTACTTAAGAGGTGGCACCACAACTTCCCCAGGTCTGATACACTCTACTCTAATACTTGTACCTTCTTATCTCTTCTGATTTGAGCGTCGAAGTATCTTTGTAAATGCCATTCCCACCTTTTCATGCTAAAGAGCCCACGGTTTGCAACTGTAGCTTGCCTCCGTACTTCACATCTAACCACCCAAGTACTTACTATATATACAGTATGCAATCGCCTCCGTACTTCACATCTAACCACCCAAGTACTTACTATATATACAGTATGTAATATAAATGACTTTTTTTGTATGTTATTTAAAAATAATAGTTTAATGAAACCTTTTATATGTGAAAAAATGACTAATAATTTTATTTTTTATTTTATTACTCAATCCATCAATATAGTTGTTTTTTTTTGTTGTAGTTGATAATTTTTTTTTATGTTTTAAATCTTTGTGTTATTTTTTAATAGAATTTAAAAATAAAATAGAGACAAGAAAGAAACATAGAAGGAATTATTATTTTGAAGTTATGTTGTGATATATTTAAAATGATATTTTGAGGTTAGTAGGAATTAAATTTTTTTATGTTTATTAATGCCATTCTATTTGTGTGAGGGGCTATAAGAATCTTCTTGTTGTTGCTTCTACATATCTCAAAATGAATTTTGATAATTAATAAACTCGAATATAATTTAATAATTTTACTAATGTATTATCTAATGTTTGTTCAAATATGAAATGTACTAAGGATTCTTAATCAGTATAAATAAATTAGGTGTCTTCTTAATCTGAGAAATCTAAATACTAAAGTATATAAGCGCAAAAGCTAAATTAAGTAAACAAGACCACCTCAGAATCACTCAAGCTAACTACCTCAGAAGCAACATAGCACACCTCAAAAATACAGATATCTCATTTCTAGATTTGAAACTATTGAAGGCGCAAAATTATTTACCTCAAAAAATCATTCTCAAAAACCTACATTTTAGCTCCAACGTTTAAATTTTAAGCGTGCTTAACAAGTCAAACCATTTAGAGAAGTTTTCTCTCTCATCTGTACAAAGTATACTGCGAAGGTTTTTCATATATGATAAAAGACGCTGAGAGAAGTAAAACATTTTGAGCTTTACCATATTTTCGAGAAATAATGAGACAAAAATAAAATTTTTTTTTAACATATCTTTAATACTCTCTCCTTATATATAAGAGAAAAAAAACTCTAGAAGATTGAATTGCTGTCGAAATGAACAAGCTAAGTGCTAAAGATCATTATTTTTTAAGTTTTGTATTGTTATCTTCTTCATTCTTTTATTATGGAAGAATTTTTTTTTCAAATTGTAATTTAGGCAAATTATTTTTCTTATCTTAGACCAGATTACATTCTTGTAATTCTAAGACTAAACTATGTTCATCTTATAAATTTTTTTAACAAGTTCAGCATATCAAGAGAGGTTCTCAAACTAAGATGTCAAGTTTGTGAATTTTCTTAACATACTAATTATCATTGTGAATCTTTGAATTTAATAGTTTCTCTTGTAACTTAATTTAGTAATGGTCTCTAATTTTAAAAATATTTAAGAAAATAATATCTAATGTTTTTAAATTAGATTGCCATCAACCTGCACAAGTGGTTTAAAATATCTGAATGCTCTAATATAAAGATATAAACTCCAAAATTCCCAGCATCTTATCATCCATTGCTATATGTGCAACATACCGGCAAAGTTTAATAAAAAGCTTTCTGTCCATCAAAAATCTTTTTCAATGAACTTTTTCTTTTTGCCAATTACACTTGACAGTAATTAATAGGAGTTCTCAAACTTATTCTCTCTATTCACGTCTGAATTCAAACTTAGAATTATTTTGGAAAATTCTAATAACCATGGTAAAAATATATACTCCTATCATTGTATCTCATTGTATCTATTTATCTCCTAATAACTTAAATAAGTCACTCACAACTTTTGTTATACTTTTTGCACTTGACAAAGAATATCATAGGTTCAAATTCACACTCCGTGCAATTGACCTCTTTAAAAATAATGTAATTCCTAATTGATGTGACCACTAATTGTTTGGTTGTACTTAAAATAGCCATTGAGAAAGTCTTATGTGATCTAGGTGTAAGCATTAATTTAATACCCTTGTCTGTGATGAAAAATAGTTAAAAGAAGTTGAGTGATTTATTTAGTCAGACAAGCAAACAAGAGTGTTTTTGAGTTTAAATCGAATTAAACAGTAATTCAGATGATTTAAGAAAATAAACACTAAATTGATTGTGAAAATTATATGGAAAAATAGTTAAGGCTTTGGAGATGTTCAAATTTTAGGATTCACAATTCTTATTAACTACTTTGATTATGCACAGATTCAATTCATAGCAAACTTTAAGTGATTAGACTGTAATTTCTTGGTAATTTAATCCTCCTCTAACTCAATTAAACGCCAATTCCTTGGTCACTTAATCAAATTAGAGGGTTTAGGTTCAAATCCTAGTTTATAAGCTACACAAAACCCTAAAAATCTAAAGATGATATGATTATATGTCACATATCACATTAAGTTAAGATAGTTAGAGATTTATGAGAATTCAGTTTCAAGCAGTTATTCAGATAACTTTTCCAAAATTCAACAAGAATTCAAGTTAGAAAAGAGTTATTTTCCAATATACTCTAATTCGTAGGATGAAGAACGAAACTGATTCTTGAATATAAATCAATCCATAAATCAGAAGTAGAAAACAATAGTCATTAATCCATCCAAATAAACAGAGCTCCTAACCTTAACAATGGTGGTTTAGTTGCTCATAGTGTGGAAAACTCTAACAGAAAAAAGTGTAAAGTGCGGAAGAGGAGAAGAAGTCCTTCTAGGTCAGAATATCTTCTCCTTTTATATCTAATCCTAATTAATGTAAAGTATAATTTCTAAAATCTAAAAATATCTTTTCTTAATTCAAAACTAAATAAAAGATTAAATTAAATCCTAAAGATTTGGTGCAGATTCATGTGGAAGCCTTTCTTTTCAGCATACTGGCGCCAAACTTGAGATTAGTGGCGTTTGGCGCCATGTATGCAGTAGGTACATACGCGTTCCCAAGTTCCTAGTGCCAAACTTCAGGTTGTGGCATTTGGCGCCAGCATAGCAGTAGTGAGTGTGAAGTATTTGTGTTCTGGCACCAAACTTCAGGTTGGTGGCGTTTGGCGCCGTGTTGCCAGAGAAAAAGTATAGTTGGAAAGCTCTGAAAGTTGGATTTCTAATGTCGGTAAAACTGCATCAATTAGACCTCTATAGCTCAAGTTACGCTCGTTGGAGTGTGAGGAGATCAGGGTTGACAGCATCCACTTTTTTCCTTTTCTTCTACACGAACTCTGTCAAACTGACCTGAATGCTACCTGTAATAAATCAAATTGCAAAACAACTCAAAATATCATTCATGATAGCTTAAAACACCTAAATCTTGATTTAATTCAACAATTTCACATGCAAATTCACTAAAAAAAGATAAAGAAAATGCTCATACATCAACCCCAACTAAGTTTATTAAATTTTCTCACCACAACCTAACAAATTAAAAGAATTTAATGAATTTTTTTTTGAAAAAATAATTCTCTCATATTTATCTATATTCAATTTTTTTTTTAAAAATGCATGACTCATAAAGTTACTAACAAATTCTACTTTGAAAATCAAAAAGAGAAAAAAGAATTATACCTTCTTGTGATTATCACTATAAGTTGTAATAACCCAATTTATAATTTCATCTATTTTATCTATTATTTTATTTTGGGTCAAGGACTCATTAAAGGAGAGTGTTATGGTGATGAAGATTCTTTCTACACATATAGATGCCATTTGTCGAGATATGAGAGTGATATGATGTTATGTATGAAATGAGAGACAATCACTAAAAATGCGGGACCCAATGCAATCTAAAATAGCAGTGTTGTAGGTAATGATGTCGCTTTGCTGTAGTGCTAAAAAGACATTATCAGTTGATAGTTAGTAGAATAATTAAAGAGAGATTATGATTTGTTAAATTTTTGGAAGAGGACTCACTAATGTTTTTTTAGGGTGTGTTTGTGAAACACGTTGCAGAGAGGATAAAAGTGCGTTTAAGTGCTTTGAACGATGTTCTTTGATGTTTGGTAACTTTTCTTCTCTGAACGCCAACGTGATTTTACATCCTAAAAGTTCGTTCACTAGAAGTAAGAAATTATAATTTCTGCGTTTACTCAATTTGTTGCTAGTTATTATTGGTTTTTTCCATAATTTTTTCTAAATAAAAAATACTGAGAGTATTAAAACAATTATTCTAATTTTTGTGCACTGTTTACTATTTTAATTTTTTATAATATGTATTATTGTTCCTATTAAAAATGATAAATTAAATAAAAAATAATTATAAATAATAATAAAAATATAACTAGTAAAAAATTAGAACATAAAATAATAATAAAAATAAGATTATTAAGAATACTTAAAAAGAATACTAAAATATGTTATTTTATATATTATTTTTAATTAAATAAATATTAATTTTACTATAAAAAATACTTAAAAAATTGTCAATTTTTATATGTTATTTTTAGTTTTATAAATAAATATTAAGTTTTATTATAATAATAAAAAAATTATAATATACTAAAATAGAGTATTATAAAAAAATACTATATAAAAATACTAAAAAAAATATAAAAAAAGATTAAATATACTTAAAAAAATAATATTATAATTTAATAGTATATTTTTTAATAATTAATTATTTATTTATTTAGAAGTGATTTTAACTAATATTATCCAAACAATATTTATTTTATCAAAATCAATTTTAATAAAAATTGCCAAACATAAATCATGTTGGCACAAATTCACTTCTACCCAAAATTAATTCTACAAAATCACTTTCATTCAAACTTCAATTTGACCAACGTGAATCCAAACACACACTTAGAATGTTATTATGTTTTAGGTCTAGACTTTTATTACAATAAACACAAGTAGTCGTTTAGCCTATAAAAAAAAATTAGAAAAAGTCATCTAACAAAAACCAAAGTTAGGAGTAGTCTCTCTAACAATATGATGGTCATGATAATTTTATTCAAATTTCACGTTAAATTCAACTCAATTCTAAACAAAATATTTGGATTTTCTATTTCAAAAACCAAAATTTCAAATCCAAAATTATTATTTTGCAATCTGGCACAAATAATAATGATAATCGTAATCATAATTTATACTAGTAACGATAATGATAAATTTTATCATTGAATTAGTAGTTTATTGTCCTATTTTGCACCTTTCTTAATTTTACATAACCTAAAATATATTGAAACAAATCCATAATATCTCCCAAAAAAATGATTATTCATACCTATCATTAAATATAACCAATATAATCCCAATTATCTAATCCAATTAAAATTTAATCATATTGACTAAAAAAAAAGTTTACACCATAAACCATCAACATATCCTTAACAAATATGCAATCAAATACAAAGCAAAATCCTAACAACACAATCTCAATTTTTAACCACAAAAACGTATCTCATCAAGTCAATCTTACTTCTCTTCTATTAGAAAAACCATCATCAGATACTACAAAATATTATCAAATGCCTTCAACTAATAATTTTGCAAGTTCATGGCAACAAAGAAAACTCTTGCTTAAACAACTATTAGTACAATTTCATCACTAAATTCTCCGAAAATCCTTGCAACATATTACATGAACATGAGGCTATTTCATTTTTATTTTAGAAACCAATCACGTATGCTACTAACAATTTCAATTCATTAAAACTAATGTCGTCACAACTTCTTCATCCCCCATAATGTCGTATTACCAACATTAGAAACTAATGCAGAAAGAAATGTATGAACAATTTTTATGATCCAACATTTTTACATCTAATTATAATCCAACTTAAAAGTAAAAAAATGTAAATAATATATTCCATTGTCTTAGCTGTATAATTACCACTTACGAATAAATTTCACATTATTTTTATTTGTCTTTTATGCATAATTTTTCTTGTCTAAAGAATTGTTAACCACTTGCCTTTAATGTATTTGCATTTCTCATCATTTTACTTGTTTTCAGGGGATGTTGGATCGATTACTAATTGAATTCAGAAACAATATAATCGGGTTGGATCAATTTTAAATGGATGATCGAATTATTCATATTTGTGAACACCCATGTAAACAACTAAACAAGTAAGATGATGAGAAATGCAAATACATTAAGGACAAGTGGTTAACAATTCTTTAGACAAGAAAAATTATGCATAAAAGAGAAATAAAATTAATGTGAAATTTATTCGTTAGTGGTAATTATACAGCTGAGACAATAAAATATATAATTAACATTTTTTTTTACTTTTAAGTTGGGTTATAATTAGATGTAGAAATGTTAGATCGTAAAATTATTCGTAAATTTATTTCCGCATTAGTTCCTAATGTTGGTAATAAGATGTCACGGAGGATGAAGAAGTCGTGACGACATTAGTTCTATGAATTGAAATTGTTAGTAACATATGTGGTTGGTTTTTAAAATAAAGATAAAATAACCCCACGTTCATGTAATATGTTACAAGGGTTTTTAGAAAATTTAATGACGAAATTGTACCTGTAGTTGTTTAAGTAAGGATTTCCTTTGTTGCCATGAATTTGTAAAATCATCAGGCATTTGATAATATTTGTAGTGTTCGATGATAATTTTTCTAATAAAAGAGAAGTAAGGCTGACTTGATGAGGTATATTTTTGTAGTTGAAAATTGAGATTGTGTTGTTAGAATTTTGCTTTTTATTTGATTTTGTATTTCTTAATGATATATAGATGGTTTATGGTGTAAATTTTTTTAGTCGATATGATTAAATTTTAATTAGATTAGTTAATTGGGATAAACGTTATATTTGTCATATTTAATGATAGACATGAATAATATTTTTTTTGGGGAGATATTATGGATTTGTTCAAATTATTTTAGATTATGTGAAATTGAGAAAGGTCTAAAATAGGACAATAAACTACTATTATTTGTGGCAGAATGCAAAATTATTAAATTTAAAATTTTGGTTTTTGAAATAGAAAATCTAAATATGTTGCTTATAATTGAATTGAATCTAACGTAAAATTTGAATAAAATGATCATGATCCTGAAATTATTGGAGAGACTATTCCTAATTTTTATTTTTGTTAGATGACATTCTCTAACTTTTTTTTATAGACTAAAACTAAACCACTGTTTCTGTTTATTGTAATAAAGTCTAGGCCCAAAACATAATAACATTCTAAAAAAGTATTAGTTAATCTTTTTCCAAAAAATACCAAATTATAATCCTTTGTAATTATTCTACTAACTATCTATTGATAATATCTTTTACCACTAAAGTAAAGTAGGGTTGACAAAGTGGGTCGGCCCGTCCCAATCTGTCCCGCTCCGCTTAGGCCCTCCCTATAAACGGGGCGGACCGACCCGCCCCGCCAACTAAAATGGATTTAAAATACTAGCTCGTCCCATTTTATGGTGGATTGGCGGGTTGGCGGGCTAGTCCGCTTGACTCTTTTTTTTTTTAAATAAAATTCATTAAAATTAACCAAAAAGTAATAATTAAAAAATCAAATACAAATAAAAAATAGTCAAATTATAATATAATTTGTTTACTATTTTTTTTAAAAATTTTTAACTTCAATAAAATTGTTCAAAATAATATTTGTCAATAGAATCATCTTTATTTTAAAAAATAAGTCACATAATTTCAGCATATATACGAAATTGTAAAATAAAATAAATAAAAGTAATAACTAAAAGAAGAATAAAAACAAAAAAAAAAGTGTTTAAAAATTCCATAATTATTAATTTTATAACAGTAATCACTCTTTTATTTAATAAAAAAAAATATTCAGCCCGACGGACTGGCCCGTTCCACCCCGCCAAAACTCGCCAATTTGACGATACGGATTTAGCGAATTTTTTTAATTTGGCGGACTTCAAATCCTAGCCCGACCCGCATTTTTTAGCGAGTTTAACAGATTAGCCCGACATACTCGATCCATTTTGCCACCTCTAAAGTAGAGTAAAGTGATACCATTATGTGTGACCATGCTTTTTTAAATTACATTGAGTCCCACAATTTTAGTAATTGTCTCCCGTCAGTCACGTTTCATACATAACATTATATCTTGACAAATGACATCTACATATATACAAAGAATACACGTTTTATACTATAGCACTCGTTTATGTTAAATATGTAATCGGGTAGTGATTTTCAAGTGGTTGTGTATTTACGTGTGAACAAGTTTATAAAAAAGTGAAAAATCAAGTACATTTAATTTTATATAAAATTAATAATTAAAAATGGTTAAATAAAATTTAATCAATTAAATTATTTAACAATTCAATTATCATCTTCATTCCATATAAAGCACCTGAATTTTTACCTTATAAAAATTAATTCTGTAAAAAAAAAGATTTTAAAAAGTAACAAAAATCTAGACATGTAAACGCAACAGCAAATTTCCGAGAGTTGGGAGGCGGCTGTTATTCAGAATTCAGATGGAATCAACAATGTTGTATGCAACAAGGTTTAGGTATTCTGTTCGTCAAATCCCTAATTTTGTTCCACTCTCTACTCTCCTTCCTTCCTGTTCCTGTTCCTGTTCATGGACAAGCCTTCAGTTTCATTCTGAGCCTCCATCCCTTCGTGAAGTTGACGATGCCGTTGATTCCTTTACTCGCATGCTCTGTATGCGTCGCCCTCCATCCATCATCCAATTCACCAAGATTTTGGGATCTCTTGCCAAGACCAACCATTTCCCCACCGCCATTTCCCTTTTTCAGCAATTGCAAGCCAGGGGAATCGCTCCCAATTTATTTACTTTGAATATCCTAATCAATTGTTGCTGCGGCATGGGTCGGATCACTCTCGCTCTCTCTGTGTTGGCCAAGATTTTCAGGATGGATTATCAACCTGATATCATAACATTGAATACACTCATTAAAGGTCTCTGTTTCGGTGGTAAGGTTGAAAAAGCACTACACTTTCATGATACAATGCTGGCTCAAGGATTTCAGTTTAATGAAGTCACTTATGGGACGTTGATCAATGGACTCTGTAAGACTGGACAAACATCAGCTGCTATTCAAGTGTTGAGAAATATCCCACGGCATGGGATTGTTCCTAATGTCATCATGTACAGCGCAATTATTGATAGCTTGTGCAAGGATACACTTGTAAGTGATGCTTTCCATTTATTCTCTGAAATGCTTGCTAAGGGAATTTCTCCCAATGTTATCACTTACACTACTCTGATTTATGGATTGTGCCTTGCGGGTCAACTTAAGGAAGCCATTTATATACTAAATCATATGAAGCTGGAAAACACTAATCCAAATGTTTGTACCTATAGTACTTTGATTGATGGGTTTTGCAAGGAAGGAAATATCAAAGATGCTAAGAGTGTGTTGGCTGTAATGACAAAAGATTGTGTGAAACCAGAGGTGGTTACTTATAATAGCTTAATAGATGGTTATTGTTTGGTTAATGAGGTAAATAAAGCAAAATTTGTATTCAACACAATGGCAACACAATGGCCCAAAGAGGAGTGTCACTTGATGTTCAAAGTTACACTATCATGATTAATGGTCTTTGCAAAAGCAAAATGGTTGATGACGCCTTGAATCTCTTTGAAGAGATGCGTTGCAAGCACTTGGTTCCAAATACTATAACTTTTAGTATTCTTATTGATGGCTTGTGCAAATCAGGGAGAATATCTTGTGCTTCCAAGCTTCTTGTTGAGATGCATGATAAAGGTCAACTTGCTGATATAATCACATACACTTCCTTTCTTGATGCTTTATGCAAAAACCATCATGTTGACAAAGCACTTGTTTTATTCAACATGATTAAAGATCAAGGCATTTGCCCAGATATATGTATGTACAACATACTTATAGATGGTCTTTGCAAAAGTGGAAGATTAGAAAATGCAAGAGACATTTTTCAAGATCTTTCTATTGAAGGCTATCGTCCAGACGTGAGGACATACACTATTATGATCAATGGGCTTTGTAAAGAGGGCCTGCTTCATGAAGCATTGGCTTTCTTGTCAAAAATTGAAGACAATGGTTGCTTACCAAATGCTGTGACTTATGAAATAATCATTCGTGCTATGTTTGAAAAAGGTGAAAATGATAACGCAGAGAAACTTCTTCGTGAAATGATATCTAGAGGCCTATTGCAAGGATAAAAGTAGGTGAGATTGTTCTTGTTAGACATCATAAAATGTTGTTTGTATCTCTTTCTTTTTAACTTGTGTTTTGTTACCTTCTTCCTAATCATTATCCATTCCATATTATTGATGCTTCTGTTCCTTTCTCTACATGATGGTGATTCTTTGTTGTGTTTAGCCACACTTGGATATTTTCAGTCATTGCTTATTTTATGGCTTTTTGTGTCAAGGTGGTTGTCACATGTGTCTTGTGGGGATATATTGTTATTTCCTTTTTTATTATATTTGTGCTTTGATGTTAAGTTATTCCTAACTAGGTTTGTTTTGATTTCCTCGTTCAAAGGGAATCACTTGTTAAGTTTCTCTACACTCTTGTTATTGTCTTTCATTCTTTTCATTTTCCCATGCAGCAATATACTTGCTGATGTAGCCATCTAATGTATTTTGGATCATGTTTCCAAAATTATTTTTCAGACATCTTCTCATTTTCTGTGTTCATGCAATTGCCTTGCCCTATAAGGCTGTACCTGAGGCATATTGTACAAATGCGATTAACTTTGACAAACAAGATCATTGATTTTCTTCTCATAATAGAATAAATAAATGTTTGAAGGGGAGCCTTGTTGTAACGGTTGAGTTGTCTCCATGTGACCTCAAGGTCACGGGTTCAAGCGATGTAATTATCAGGTTATAGAATAAATGAATGTTTCTTTTGATTCAAGGTCCAAATATCCATGGCTAACAAAAATCAAGCTTTGATTGAACTACTACTTGGCATATATGAGACAGTTTGCTTCCTAATATTTAAGGTATGTGTCCACTTTATATGAAGCTTCATCCAACTTTTTCACATTCCGGTTATTCTATATTTATTATTTTATTTTGTTCTGATAACTGCATCTTATCATTTATAGATAGAAATGCGGAATTAGAGACAAGAACCTGAAATGCATGTTTATCTGAATTCTAGTTTTTTTTTTCTCTCAAGTATTTTGTAGTTTCCTGTTAGATTCTGACATTTCAATTTGCTAATTGGACTTTCCAAAACTATGTAGTCATTCAAATAAATTGTAAGAATATTTGGCTGTACCGTTAAACTGCTCGAGTATTAGATGCCAGTGAGTGTAGAATAATCATGTTCCTCTTTTCTTTCTTTTAAATTGTTGCTGTCATTTATGAAAAGTTTGTTATTTTCAAAACAATAGGTGATCATTCTTCTTTCTTTTAAATTGTTGCTGTCATTTACGAAAAGTTTGTTATGGGCTTAACAGCAACATAATCATTTTGTCCCACTAGTAGCTAAATACAAGTTACTTTGGGTGGATTATTTTATTTTATTTAGTATTAGTAGCATATTCATAGTGTATTTTAGTGTAAAAATATCAAATAGAATTTTTAATTTAGTTTAAAAAGAGAAAAAGTTTAAATTTGTTATTACTCAAAATTTTTTTACTATATATCAAATAATATGTTTATTAGTTTTTATTTCATTGTGAAAATTATCTAGATCATAATACTAATATTATATCATAGAGTTATTATTATTAATGTATTAATTTTATTTTAATATTTATTTACTTTCATAATAAATGATATTTTTAAATTTGAATAATTTATTAATTACTTTGTACTTATTATACCATATATTCAATAAAATATTAAAATATAGTAATATAATAATAAAAAAATAATTTAAAAAAAGATATTGTTTAAAGAATAAAGACGAATAAATTTTCAACCAATTTGAATTTAGAAACAATTAGGTTCCTGTACATTTCTGAACTTGATACGTCATCGTTTTTCGTTCAAAGTTAATGGAAAAATACCCACAAAAATTGTATTGCGTCACGAAAATAAAGAACAAAAATTAAAATGAATAGTTTTTATTGTAAGGAGTTGTGTTATTATTTTAAAAAATAGACCACGTGAAAGGCTCTATTATCATATATATTTATAAAAATATCTTGTGCTGTTTATACAACTTGCACTCAGTTAGAATATAAATATTTATCATTTTAACTATTATTATTATACATTTGTCAAAAATAAAAAAGTGGATACACTAGTATATATAAAATCAATGTAATATAATTGTTTGAAACGTATATATGTAAGACTTGTTCAATTACACATTTATATTCCTCTGTAATGCATGGAACAGGCCAAGCTAGAATTCCATGATTGTTAAGTTTTTTTTTTTACCATTTTATTCGACAAAAATTCAGGCAAAGACGTTTAAAATATTTTTAAATAAAGATATTTAATTTTATTTATTAAATAAATTATTATGTATTAGATTTTTGATATATGACATAAAAATTAAAAAAAATTATCATTATTAAAAAATATTATTATATTTTTAAAATTATTACTTTAGTTTTGATATTAATTTTTTAATATTTAAAATTTAATTTTTTATTAGCAAAATTGTATTAGAGGATTATTTTATCTTTTTATAAATTTTATAATATTATTTTCTGCTTCTATTTCGTTATGATTTTGATTTTTTTTCATTTTTTGAAAATTTAATAATTTTTTTATGAGTTGAATTTTTATTTATAATTTTTATAATTCTTCTAATAATTGTTTTATTTTTGAAGATTTATATTTTAATTTACCAATTCTTATGGTTAATTATTCCATTTTAAGTCTAACAACTCTTATTCATTTTTGAATTTCTTGGATAAAACATTGTAAAATTGAGATTTAAAAAAAATATTTTATATTGATTTAAGAAATTCAATGTAATTTGAATTAATATAGTTAGAATCATTAATTTTTGGTTTATTAGTTTGGATAATTTAGTTATTTTTTTCTTAAATTTTTTAATTTACTAGTTGATTTAATTTTATTCGTATTTTACATTTTTATTATTAACCCACGATTCTTACACTACAAGAAAAACATTGAATACCGTCGAATGTAACGTCGAATTTAATCTCAGGTTTACCGACGAATTTACCGACAGATTTAGTAATAAATTCGTCGGGTAAAAAAATTACCGTCGAATTCGATTTTTCGATGGTAATAATTTGAGGGAATGAAAGAAAAATTGGCGCGAACATTACCATCAGAATTACTGGCGGATTTATCCGCCAGTAAAGCTCAGTTAATGGAACACTGCATTTTGGTCACACGCAATATCGAGTCTCATTAACATCTTTTCCATTTTCATCCTTATCAAGTTTAGTATTAGGGTGCATTGGTGTACTCATGAGTTTAGAGCTTTCTAAACTGAATTTCTTCACCAATTCATTGGCATATTTACCTTGGTGCACAAAAATGCCACTAGGAGTTTGTTTGATTTGCAAAGCAAGGAAGAATGTGAGTTCTCCCATCATTTTCATATCAAACTCACCAGTCATTAGTTTTTCAAATTCTTCACACAAGGATTCATTTGTCGATCCAAACACAATATCATCCACATACACTTGAACAAGTATGAAATCATTAGATTCTTTTATAAATAGAGTAATATCCATAGTACCCCTTTGAAAATCATTTTGTAACAAGAAAGAACTAAGCCTTTCATACTAAGCTCTAGGAGCTTGTCTCAAATCATAGAGTGCTTTTGAAAGTTTAAAAGCATAGTTTGGAAATTCTTTGTTTTCAAAATTGGGAGGTTGAGCTACGTATACATCTCTAACAATGAAACCATTTAAAAATGTACATTTAACATCCATTTGAAACAGTTTAAAACTTTTGTGGGCAGCATATGCAAGCAATAATCTTATTACTTCCATTCTAGCCACAGGAGCAAATGACTCATCAAAGCCAATGTCCTCTTCTTGATTGTATCCTTAGGCCACTAACTATCCTTGTTTCGAATCACACTTCCATCCTCACCCAACTTGTTTCTATATCTCCATTTGGTGTCAGTTACATTTTTGCCATTTGGGTAGAGTACAAGAGTCCAAACCTCATTCTTTTCAAATTGGCCTAACTCTTCTTCCATAGCTTTAACCCAAGAAGTGTCTCCAAGTGCCTCTTTTACAGTTTGTGGCTCCAATTGAGATAGCGAAGTAAGGTTGTTGATTTTGGCTTTCTTTTTGCTTAAGGATCTAGTGGTGACTCCATGGGACAGATCTCCAAAGATGAACTCATGAAGGTAGTTCTTCAAGAACTTCCACACTCTAGGCCTTTGTGATAGGATTTCAGTTTGGCTTTGATTTGGTTCAGCAATACTCACAGTTCTAGAATCTCTTGCCTCATCAGGAGACAAAACTGAATTGTCTCCTGCATTCTAAATAGCAGGGTCAGTGCTAGTATTCGCCACAGATAAAACTGGTTTATCTTTTTCTTGATTCTCTTTTGGATTTAGCTCAGCTTCAGTACCTGTATCATCCTCTATAACAGAGCTTGGAATGGTGTTAGTATCCTAAAAAGAGACATGTATGGATTCTTCTATGGTTCTATGGTTTTTGAGATAAACCCTATATGTTTTACTAGTGGCTGAGTATCCTATAAACATACCCTCATATGACTTTGGATCAAATTTTCCAAGATTGTCTTTATTATTTAACACAAAGTATTTGCATCTAAATATATGAAAGTACTTAAAATTTGGAGGTGTTCCTTTCCATAGCTCATAAGGAGTTTTCTTTAACCCTTTTCTAATGATGGTTCTATTTAGAATATAGAAAGCTGTATTCACAGCCTCCATCCAAAGAAATTTTAGAACTTCATTTTCACAAAGCATTGCCGTAGTAATTTCTTGGAGACTTCTATTTCTCCTTTCAACAACCCCATTTTGTTGAGGAGTTCTAGGACATAAAAAATTATGAAAAATTCTAAATTCATCACAAAAATTTTCAAAATCTTGATTCTCAAACTCTTTTCCATGATCACTTCTTATACAAGCAATTTTTAAATACTTTTCATTTTGAATCTTTTTGCAAAGAGAAGAGAAAGCAATGAACGCAACATTTTTTTGAGCTAAGAAAAGAATCCACCCAAATCTAGTGAAGTCATCAACCACTACTAAACCATAATGTTTTTCTCCCAAACTTTGTGTTCTAGTAGGACCAAAAAGATCAATGCATAGCATTTCTAATGGCCTTTTGGTAGAGATTCCATCCTTGGGCTTAAAAAAAGATTTGGTTTGTTTGCCCATTTGACAACCATCATAAGTGATGTCTTTGTCAAACTTTATGTTAGGAAGGCCTTGAAGAACGAAACTCTCGTGCGATCTAGAATTTTCACAAATAAGTTCTCGTTGTAAGTATAGCTTCTAGACTGACAAGAATTCCTTTCTTACAAAAGTTTTGGTTGTCACAAGTAACAAACCCCTTAATAAATTGATAACCGAAGTATTTAAACCTCGGGTCGTCTTCTCAAGGAATTGTAGGGAGGTGTTCTTATTATTGGTTATGAGTCTTGTAAATTGGGAGTTTTGAAAGTAAGGAACAGGTAATTAAATGACAAGTAAAATAAATTAACAATAATAAAATCTCTTGGCAAGGTATAAGAACTGGAAGTCCTATCCTAGTTATCCTTATCAATTGTGATGAGAATTGGATTTTTCTCCCACTTTATAGCCTCTAATCTGTGTTTTCTGGGCCGAGAACTGGGTCAGAAACAACCCAGAATTCGCTGGTTTCGAATTCAAACATGCTGGTTTTTTCGTCACTGCGATGTGTCCGCGTAGATCACGCATTCGCATCACTTATCGTCAGGGCAACTATGGAAAATTATATATCAAATTGAAGCTCCAGACGTTTGCTTTCCAACGCAATTGGAACCGCATCATTTGGACCTCTATAGCTAAAGTTATAGCCGTTTGAGTGCGAAGAGGTCAGGCTGACAGCTTTGCAGTTCCTTCAACTTCTTGTATTCCTTCCACTTTTGCATGCTTCCTTTCCATCCTCTAAGCCATTCCTGCCCTGTAATATATGAAAACACTTAACGCACATATCAAGATATCGAATGGTAATAAGAGAAGATTAATAATTAGCAAATATAAGATCAAAGAAGCATGTTTTCAATCATAGCACAAACTCAGGAAGGAAAATATAAAACCATGCAATTTATATGAATAAATGAGTAAAGAGTCGATAAAAACCACTCAAATTAGCACAAGATAAACCATAAAATAGTGGTTTATCAACCTCCCCACACTTAAACATTAGCATGTCCTCATGCTAAGCTCAAGAGAAGCTATAAAGAAGTGAAGAGGAATGGTAGAGTGTATGAAATGCAACCTATGAATGCAACTAAATGCAAAATGTACCTACTTGGTTAAAAGTAAATAAGCTCTTCAAGACAAACATAAATCAGATTTCACTAATTCAAATTATACAATAAAAGACAAGTAAACTTGTAAGAAGATAGCTCATGAAAGCAGGGAACATAGAATCAAGCATTGAACCCTCACTGGTAGTATATATCACTCTAATCTCTCAAGTGTATAGGGTTATTCACTCTTCTCTTCTCTAGTCATGCTTTCTAAACCTTGTTCTTCATCTAACCAATCAAGAAATATTTAGTATACCAATGCAAACATCATGAGGTCTTTTCAGGGTTGTAATGGGGCTGAGGTAAAGGTAAGGATATATATATATATATAAGGCTACGTGAGCTAACAAAGTGAATCCTTGATTAGTCTAAGAGCTCACCTAACATATACATACTTTATATAATTTAAAATGCTTTACCTAGCTACCCAAATTTTTTCCACTTTTGTATTACATGCTCATGTATCAAACTTATTTTTGAATTTTGTCCCATGTGCATTGATTCTTTTTATTTTGCATTGGGGTAATTTTTTTGTATCCCCCTATTTAATTACTTAAAAAAAATTTATTTATTATTTATTTATTATTTATTTTTTTTAATTTTTTTTAATTTTTTTAAATCATTGCACATGGTAATTTAATTATTTTGATTTCACATGAGCATGCTTCCCAAATTTTCAAATAACTTATTCAATTTAATTTTCCTTTTTTTTTCTATCATCCCATGTTCCCATAAAATTTCTCATACTTAAATTATACACAATATCTATCTTAAGCTAACCAAGGATTCAACTTGGGATTTTTAATTTGTTTTTCTGCTTAAGCCTAGTAATGTGGTTATAAAACAGAAGGAGATTAAAAAGCTCAAAGTGGCTAACAAGGGTGACATAAAAGGGTAGGCTTATTTGGGATAAGTGAGTGAAAACAAGTAATGGCTTCAATCATATGCAAGCATGTAAATACACTAAATAATGGACATATAGAGTGGAACAAAGTAAAGATTGCAATCATAGAGAAGAACACAAGAATAAAAATTTATGGTTAAATAATGTAACCATGTAAATAAGCTCAAAATCTCACAGGTTGTGTGTTCTTTGGCTCAAAAACCATGTTCCAAATACAACTTCAAACAAATTTAACACATAGAAAATTTTAATTTTAATTTTTTTATTATTTAAATTAGTGAAAATTTTCAAAAATAGAGTCTTAAAAAAAAACTTATTATTGTTCAACTAAGTAGTACTTAAATGCAAACAATCAACTACACATGCAATCTATTATGCAATGCAACAATGAACTAATAAAGAAAATAAAATAGTGGTGTTGGAAAGAGAAAAATGGCTAACCCATGGAGATCGGTATCGACCTCCCCACACTTAAAGATTGCACCGTCCTCGGTGCATGCTAAGATGTGCAGGTGGACGGGTTGTTCCATCTGATGCTTTTCTTCAAGGATTGTGCAGATGGACTTGTTTGTCTCCCCTTTTAGAAGTTTCTCCCTTTTTCCGTCTTCGGTGGCCAGCCTAAAAGAAGAGAAAAAGAAGAACAGTAACCCAGAAACAAAGATAAGAAAACAAATAAAATATGGTTGGGTTAATGTCAAATAATGAGGGTCTCAATTACATGGTGGTTACAACATGCAAGTGAGAAAATAGTAGAAGTACATGGCAAATCAAGAGTGCAAAAATTTGCAACAATAGGGAAGAGAGTGTGGGTAAGGAGAGATAATATAAATTCATGTCAATGCAAAAGTAATACAGGTATAAAAGATTGGCATTGATTTAAATAATATTACCTAACCAGAATAAAACAAGTCACTAAGCACCCAAAATAATTCAAGAGAAGATGCAACAGTTAAATAAGAAAATCAACACCAAAGAAAAAATAATGAATTTAGAAAAGAAAATAAAAATATGCACAAAATTAAGATGCAATGGATGAAAGTATGTAAATAAATTAAATAAAATAGAATGGAGGTGAAGAGGGATGAGAGGTTAAAGAGACGAAGAAGAAGTAAGTAAGAAAGAAAGAAGAAAGAAGAAAAGATAGAAGAAATTAGGATTAGAAAAGATAAGATAATTGGCGCTAATTTGGATAAGTTATGCGACGCAAGCGACGCGGACGCGTGGGTCACGCGATCGCGTGGCCTGATTTGTGCGATTGGCGCGAGTGCAGCCTCGCATTCGCGCAACCCTCTGTTTGAAATTCATTTTGCCAAAATTTTGGGTGACACGGTCGCGTGGTTGACGCGATCGCGTGGATGGCCATAATTGCAAATAGACGCGGACGCGTGGGGCACGCGTTCGCATGGTAAGGCTTGTGCTTCTAGCACCGTTCCAGCCCCATTCCATCCTAACTTGCTGCCAAACACCCGTTTACGTCGATTTTACAGGGCCACGCGTTCGCGTGGATGACGTGGACGCGTGGGAGGCATTTTTCCCACATGACGCGGATGTGTCAGCGACGCGGTCACGTGGATCAATTTGTGCCAAAGGCACGCCTCCAGCCACGCTCTCGCGTGACTCTCTGTTAACTTTTCTTTTCTTCCTAATGCACTTGTGACGCGGGCGCGTCAGCGACGCTTACGCGTCGCGTGCATTTTTTTTTAGTAATGCAGTATGCAGAATGCAATGCTATTATGAATGTTATGCAAAACTCTAGGTTTAATACAATAAAATAAAACTCGAAAACTAAATAAAAATGAAAAAAGAACGATCATACCATGGTGGGTTGTCTCCCACCTAGCACTTTTAGTTAAAGTCCTTAAGTTGGACATTTGGTGAGCTCCTTGTCATGGCGGCTTGTGCTTGAACTCATCCTGAAACTGCTACCAATGCTTGGACTTCCAATGGCCTCCGGGATCCCAAACTAGGCGCAGAAAGACTTCAAGCAAGTTAAAGCAAGTGACAAGGCCCCAAGAGTGTTGATTTTTAGACTGAATTCCGGGGTCCCAGACCTTGCCTTTGCACCCGTCTTCGTGTTGATCATTATGATTCCATCCGGGTAGCAAGCAATCTGAATTCTCACTGAGGCGGCCAAACAACTTCCTAGACCCATTCAGTTGAGCTTTACACCAACCCTTGCATTTAAACTTTGAGCACACAACTGTGTTGAACCTTGCTTGACAACTCCAACCACTAACCATCTTCCTCTTACTCTTAATGCCACAAAGAGCTCTAAGTTGACCATCCGTCTCCAGTAGCCCATATTCAAGTGGGAAAGTAAAAGTTAAGGATATGAATTTTAACCACTTGAATGTTGTATTGGATGGTAATGGCTTTGGGGGAGAGGTCTCCAATAACTTTGGCAAGGTGATTTCAAGCTCCATTCCCTTGTGCTCTTCCTTGATAACTTCCACCTCCTTGTAAGCTTCTTTAATTTCAACCGCTTCCTCTTGGTAGCTTTCTTCCAATTCAATCTCCTCTTCACTGCTTTCCAAGGGCATGGGAGGTTGTGCTTCTTCTTCTTGAATCTCCATCTCTTGATCGACCTCTTCCAAGTCCTTAACCATGACATGCCTTGGAGGTTGTACACCCTCCTCAACATCAAATGCAACCGTCTTGGAAGGAGGCTCTATGTCTTGACTTTCCCATGGAGCTTCAGCATCTCCCAAGTCTTCAACCACTTCTTCCTCTTCAATAATTACTGCTTTGTCCAGTAGTTTTAATATAAAATCGTACTCATCCTTGATGATTTTCTTTCCATGACAACTCCTTTCAACTATTCTTTCATCTTCAAGGGTCTCTCCTATCTCCACATTTTGGGCCTCCTCTTGTTCTAAGACAAAATCAGACTCCTCTTTGATGTCTTCCTTCACTAATTCTTCAACTACTCCTTCGACTTCAAGGGTCTTTACTACCTTCACCTTTAGGGCCTCCTCTAGCTCCTTATGAAGTATGGATTCGCGAAGATGATCCCTTCTCTCTTGTTCCATGTCAATAGCATCATTGGGACCATGTTGCTCTTGGATTGATGGATGTGGGTGCTCTTCCATGGATGGTGGTGATGGGATGGAGAGATCATTCTGTGGTTGAAAAGGAAGTGCACTAGAGCTCGAGGGTTTACTGTTGAAGGTATTTGGTGGTCCGATTTGGGCGACGAGAGCTTGTATAGTAGAGTTTAGATCGGTAAGTGCTTTCTCCATGGAGGTTTGGGGTGGATAGGAGGGTTCATTTGTTGGGAGAAAGAGTTCATGGTAGGAAGGTGGTTCATCTTGATAATAATAAGGAGATGGTGTATATTGAGGTGGTGGTTCATGAGAGTAGTTATGTTGGAATGGGGGTGGTTCTGTGTATGGTTCATTTGGCTCATAAGGTGGTTGGTATGGTGGATAAGGATTATGGTCACATGGGGATGTTTGGTTGTAGGGGGCTTGTGAGTATGGTGGTCCAGAGTTGTGTTAAGGAGGTGGTTCATAAGCATATGGCGGGGCTTGCTGGTAACTACAAGGGGTCCACCATAGTCATCATTTTGGTATGCATCACAGAATGGTTGTTGGTTATAGTGCATTGGAGGGGGTTGTTGCCAAGAGGGTTGATCAAATCCTTGTAGCTCCTCCCATCTTTGATTCTTCCAACCTTGATGCCTATTTTTATTATAGTTTCCATTCCTTACAACAACATTGGAACCAAACTTGAAACCAGAGGGGTGAGAATTCATAATAGCAAATAAAAATTAAAAACGAAAATAAAAACAAATTTAAATTAAAAGATTATTGAGATTTAAATTTTGAATTTGAAAATTAAATTTTTGAAATTTGAATTTTAAATTTTGAATTTTAAATTTTTGAAAAAGTCAACAATATAAAATAAAGATTTGGAAAAGATTTAAATTTTGAAAAGATTTGATTTAAATTTTTTTTTTTAAATTTAAATTTTGAAATTTGAATTTTGAATTTTGGAATTTAAATATTGAAATTTGAAATTTGATTTTTAAAATAAGATAAGATAAGATTTTGAAAAAGATATGATTTTTTTTAAAAAGATTTGAATTTTGAAATTTAAAACTAAGATAAGATAAGATAAAAATTTTAAAATAGAAATCTGAAAATTTTTTTTATGGAAATTTCGAAAATTCAATTAAAATAAAGAGAAAATATCTTTTTGAATTAAATGAGGAAAGAGAAAAACAATAAAATAACACCAAATTTAAAATTTTTAGATCAAAACGAAGAGAACAACTAAGAACAACTTGAAGGTCAAGATGAACACGAAGAACATATTTTTGAAAAAATCTTTAATAACTAAATAAAAAAACCAATAACCTCTTAATTTATGAAAAAGAAAAAAAAATAAAATAAAAATAAAAACAAATCAAAAAGCGAATATTTACAATAACCAATAATAAGGCACACGTTTGCAATTCCCCGGCAATGACGCCATTTTAAAGAACGAAACTCTCGCGCAATCTAGAATTTTCACAAATAAGTTCCCGTTGTAAGTATAGCTTCTAGACTAACAAGAATTCCTTTCTTACAAAAGTTTTGGTTGTCACAAGTAACAAACCCCTTAATAAATTGATAACCGAAGTATTTAAACCTCGGGTCGTCTTCTCAAGGAATTGCAGAGAGGTGTTCTTATTATTGGTTATGAGTCTTGTAAATTGGGGGTTTTGAAAGTAAGGAACATGTAATTAAATGACAAGTAAAATAAATTAACAATAATAAAATCTCTTGGCAAGGTATAAGAAATGGAAGTCCTATCCTAGCTATCCTTATCAATTGTGATGAGAATTAAATTTTTCTCCCACTTTATAGCCTCTAATCTGTGTTTTCTGGGCCGAGAACTGGGTCAGAAACAACCCAGAATTCGCTGGTTTCGAATTCAAACACGCTGGTTTTTTCGCCACTGCGAGGCGTCCGCGTAGATCACGCGTTCGCGTCACTTATCGTCAGAGCAACTATGGCAAATTATATATCAAATCGAAGCCCCAGACGTTAGCTTTCCAACGCAACTGAAACCGCTTCATTTGGACCTATGTAGCTAAAGTTATAGCCATTTGAGTGCGAAGAGGTCAGGCTGACAGATTTGCAGTTCCTTCAACTTCTTGTATTCTTTCCACTTTTGCATGCTTCCTTTCCATCCTCCAAGCCATTCCTGCCCTGTAATCTCTGAAAACACTTAACGCACATATCAAGGTATCAAATGGTAATAAGAGAAGATTAATAATTAGCAAATATAAGATCAAAGAAGCATATTTTCAATCATAACACAAAATCAGGAAGGAAAATATAAAACCATGCAATTTATATGAATAAGTGAGTAAAGAGTTGATAAAAACCACTCAAATTAGCACAAGATTAACCATAAAATAGTGGTTTATCAGGCCTTTAACCAAATTTTTCTTTACAAGTTTAGAAATTTGGAACATGCTAGCATGTCCTAATTTCTTATGTCATAGCCATTTTTCAGATTCCATGGAGGTGAAACATGCCACATTTTGTTTTTTTAGTTCCTCTAGAGTGAGTCCATACACATTATTGCACCTTTTTGCTTCAAGCATTACCTCACCAGATTTTTTGCAAATGATTAAGCAATACAATTTTCTAAAGACAACTAAGTATCCTAGATCGCATAATTGGCTGATGCTCAGTAAATTGTGTTTCAATTCGTCAACAAGAAAAACATCACTAATGAAGGATGATAAGCTTTTGCCTACTTTACTTATGGCCACTATCTTTCCTTTACCATTATTGCCGAAAGTTGTGAAGCCTCCGTCATACTTGTCTAGCTTGATGAAGAACGTAGATTTTCTGGTCATATGCCTAGAGCATCCACTTTCTAAGTACCACATGTTGTCCTTCCTTAGGTATCCAAATTTTTTTGGATCCTTTAATATTAAACCATCTCCTTTGGCCAAGACCATTATAGTTGCCAATTATTTTGTAGACTTTATCACCAATTAGTTTTTCAATTATAAAGCATTGAATAGGAAAATGTCCATCCCGATTGCATAAATGACAAAGTCTTTTGGGTTGCTGTTTTTTTTAGGAGATTTGGGTTTTGAAATTTGATATCATTAGAAGTGGAGGCCACATTTTCAAATTTTGAATAATCAAAAATAGTTTCAGATTTTTCATAAAAACCCAGACCAGCCTTTTCATAAAGAGGTCTTTGACTAGCCAATAGGTTAGTTAAGTTTTCAGAACTTTGAGCAAACTTGGCTAGATCTTGTTTTAAACTTTTAACCTCATTATGCAACCTATAATTTTCTTCAAAACAGTTTAAGTATGCAATCACTGAATGCTATTTCTCACGACCACTAAGTTCATCCTTAAGCCACTTATTTTTTCAATGAGATCAACAGTGGTTTCGGTTTCTCTTAATTTTTCTTTGAGAAAAACGTTTTCAGCTTTTAGGATGTCATTAGCCGATTCAAGATCATGACATTGGTTTAGAAAACTTCTTAATTTTTCAGTGAGATGATCAATCATGAGATGAAGATCTTCATTAGAGGGTTCAATAAAAATTACCTCATCAGTTTCGTGATGGTTGGCCATGAGACAAGCTTGAGAACTTTCTTCTGAATCCTCAACTTCATCTGAATCGTTTTCCAAATCTTCCCAAGAGGCTTTAAGCTCCTTCTTCTTGTCTTTGTGAGTTTTGTCTTCCTTCTTCAGTTTAGGACAGTCAAACTTGTAGTGTCCTGCTTTTTTACAGTTGTGGCAGATGATTTTACTTAAATCCTTCTTTGGTCTTCTTAAACTGCTTCTCTTGCTCCTTTCTCTTAGTTTCATCATTCTCCTAAGTTTTCTGGAAAAAAGCACAAACTCGTCATCTGATGAATCATCACTGGATTCATCACCCAGTGATTCGGCACATGATTTTAAAGCAACTCCTTTCTTTTTTGCATCATTTTTCAAGTGTGTAATTTCAAAAGCAAGTAATTTTCCTCTCAATTCATCATAAGTCATTTGACTAATGTTACCACTCTCAGCTATAACTATAGCCTTTATTTTCCACTCTTTTGTGAGACTTCTGAAGACTTTTCTCACGAGCACTGGTTCAGAGTGTGTAATCCCCATAGCATCTAAGCCGTGGATGATGATAGAGAATCTTTCGATCATATCATCAATTGATTCTCCTTCCTTTATAAAAAACATCTCGTATTCTTACACAGCATGTCTATTCTGGTCTACTTCACTTGGATAGTGCCTTCGTGTGTGACTTGAAGCTTATCCCAGATTTCTTTTGTTGTTTTGCACCTTGATACCTTTTGATATTTCTCGAAGCCAAGGTTGCAAAAACTGGACCGGTCAATAAACCGGTGAGGTCAGTGGTTCAATGGTTCACTGGTTCGACCGGGGTTCAATCGGGGTTCAACCGGTTTAATTAAATATTAAATAAAATTATTAAACTTAATAAAATTCAATAATTTATAACTTAATAAAATTTAATATTTCACATAATAAATTATCCATTACTTAAGATTAGAGGTTCACAAACAACTTCAAACATCAAAGTTTATAACTAAACAAAAAATAAAACGTACATAATGACAAACCCATAGTGTTCTACATTCAAAAGATACAATTACTAGCAAATTTTCAACTAATCAAAGTTGCAACTCATCAAAAATCATAATTATCATTAAGTGTTCCAACATCTCCATCATAATTTTCATGAAGCAACAAACAGAAGCAACAAAACTGGATTAAAAACAATGGCCACAATATGAAAAAGATTAAAAACAAAAGCCAGAGTGCAAAAAGCTCCATGAAGAAAATAAAATTAAGCCAAATCGAAAAGCATCAGATCGGCAGATCCAAATCAAACACCAAAGGCAAGAAGCAATAAGAACAAAGTGGCAGGAAAATAGAAGCAAACAATGGATGAATCATGAATTACCCCTATACTCGTCACTGAATCAAACAGAAGCAACAAAACCCTATTTCTAAACAGATTCATGAAGCAGCAAAATTGAAGCAGCAAAAAGTAAAAATATTCCCCAGCTACCTTCAACGCCCCAGCCTCAATTTGCTTGCAATGATCATCATTCAATCCCAAGTCACCAATAAACGCATCATAATAGAAAGCCAAAAACAGATTGAAGATTCATCAAACAGAAACCAAAATCATGTAATCCAGATAAACATGAAGCAGCAACTCAAAATCATGTAATCCAGATAAACATCAAGCAGCAACCAAAATCATGTAGTCCAGCATGAACAAATAGGAACAGAAACATGAACAGAAAAATCAAATTATAAACATGTTCTGAACTTCTGATGAACACAACTAACAAAACATGAACAGATGAACACAGACTTAACAAATCATGAACAGAAAAATCAAAAAATTATAAAATCAAGCACAGAGTAGGCGACGATTGAATAGGAGCCGAGGTGGAAGGCAGAGTATTACTGGCGACGACGGTGGAGGTGGAGAGCTCGGCGACGACGGTGGAGGTGGCGAGCTGGGCGAGGACGATGGAGGAGAGGAGCTCCGCGACGGCGATGGAGGAGAGGAGCTCCGCGACGGCGATGGAGGATAGGTGGGACGACGAAGAGGGGCTGTGGGATGCGGTGGCGATGGCGGTGGGATGCGGTGGCGATGGTGGTGGCTATTAGGGTTCGTCAGAGGGTGAGAGGGTGAGAGTTGAGACTGAGATACTGAGAGGATGAGATGAGGATTAGGAATTAGGGTTCGTGGCTTCGTGTTTGTGCATAGCCCTTTTCTTTTTTTTTTCCCTTCAAAACGACGCCGTTTTGAAGTTTAATATGCAAACCAATAAACCGTAAAAAACCGGACAGTTCTCCCGGTTTACCGGTTAACCTCCGGTTCGACCGGTTTTTTCACCGATTTTCTGCCAGACGGTTTCTGACCTTACCCGGACCGGTTAGGTGACCGGTTCTCGGTTTTTCTGGTTGAACCGGCCGGTCCGGTTCGGTTTTCAGAACCATGCTCGAAGCTAATTGCACAGTTAAGCATGTTGATAGCTTTAGCATTAAGTTCTAATTTCTTCTTATCGTCATCATTCCATTCGGCTTTTGTCTTGGGAACAACGACACCATTTGCTCCTGTTTTGGTAGGGACCTGGAGACCGTTCATGATGATCTTCCACATGTCACAGTCCACCGATTGAATAAAAATATTCATTGTTTCCTTCCAATAGTTGTAGTTCTTTCCGTTGAAGAATGAAGGTCTATTGTTTGATTGCCCCTCCGTAAGAGTGTATGCCACTATGTTGGAACCATTGTTGCTTGCCATCATGATCTTTCCTCCAAGTTGCAAAGGTTGATCTCTTTGAGACCAAGCTCTAATACCAATTGATGATTATTAGTGGTTAAGAGAAGGGGAGGTTGAATCTTGGCACCTGTTTCTTTCTCGTGTGAATGATAAACCACTATTTTATGGTTTATCTTGTGCTAAATTGATTGGTTTTTATCAACTCTTTGGATACTTATTCATACAATTTGCATGATTTTACAATTCCTTCCCAATTTTGTTATATGATTGAAAACTTGCTTCCTAAGCCTTTAAACTACCAATCTTTAATTCCCCTTTATACCATTCGATGCCGTGATCTGTGTGTTAAGTGTTTTCAGGCTTTATAGGGCAGGAATGGCATAGAGGATGAAAAGGAAGCTTGCAGAAATGGAAGGAACACAAGAAACTAAGGAGCTGACCAGCGAGGATCGACACGCACGCGTGGCTCACGCGTGCGCGCAACTTGGCGCATTCCACAACGAAGCGTGCGCGCACCTGGCGCGTACGCATGACATGCGAAGAAGACTATTGACGCGTATGCGTGACTGACGCGTATGTGTGACGTACGTCACGTGCAGAAATTGCAGAACACACTGGGGGCGATTTTGGGCTGAGTTTGGACCCAGTTTTTGGCCCAAAAACACAGACTAGAGCCAGGGGACAGGCAGAGACTCAGGACATTCTCATTCACTTAGTTTTTAGTTTTAGTTTTGAATCTTAGAGAGAAAATATCACTTCCTCTAGGGTTCTTCATATTCATAGATTTCTAGTTTTATGCTTTGGGATTGGATATTGAGAAGAGTTACTACCTCCGTTGAAGTCTTTATCATTACAGTTTGCTTTCTTATTTCCTTACTCTTTTATCTCCCATTTACCCTGTTCAGAGTTACATATGGATGTCTTTGATTTTGGAATTCATTAATGCAAAGAACTATTTTTACCCTTAATTAATTTTCAGTTATTATTTTATTTAATTTATTATCTCTTCTTTTTATTCCCTTTATATGTCTATGAAAGTGGTATTCATGTCAATGGAGTAGACTCCTAACTTGACTTTGGAGGTGATTAATAGGAGAACCTTGAGTTGGAATACTCAAGTGTTAATTTTAATTGGAAGTTGTTGCCAAAAACTTGGTGCACGAAATTACAATCACACTTTTGCAATTCCGCACAACTAACCAGTAAGTGCACTGAGTCGTCCAAGTAATACCTTACGTGAGTAAGGGTCGATCCCATGGAGATTGTCGGCTTGAAGCAAGCTATGGTTATCTTGTAACTCTCAGTCAGGATATCAATAATTCTCATATTTAATTGTAAAAAGTAAAAGAACATGAAATAAATACTTGTTTTGCAGTAATAGAGAACATGTTGAGGTTTTGGAGATGCTCTGTCCCCTGAATCTCTGCTTTCCTACTATCTTCTTCTTCACACACGCAAGGCTCCTTCCATTGCAAGCTTTATGTTGGGCATCACCGTTGTCAATGGTTACTTCCCGTCCTCTCAGTGAAAATGTTCCAAATGTGCTGTCACCACACGGCTAATCATCTGTCGGTTCTCGATCATGTTGGAATAGGATCCATTGATCCTTTTGCGTCTGTCACACGCCCAACACTCGCGAGTTTGAAGCTCATCACAGTCATCCCTTCCCAGATCCTACTCGGAATACCATAGACAAGGTTTAGACTTTCCGAATCTCATGAATGGCCGCCAATAATTCTAGCCTATACCACGAAGGTTCCAATCTTAGATTAGAAACCCAAGAGATACACATTCAAGCTTGATTGCATGTAAAACAGAGGTGGTTGTCAGGCACGCGTTCATAGGTGAGAATGATGATGATTGTCACGGATCATCACATTCATCAGGTTGAAGTGCGAATGAATATCTTAGAATAGAAGCAAGCGTGATAGAATGGAAAACAGTAGTAATTGCATTAATTCATCGAAACACAGCAGAGCTCCTCACCCCCAACAATGGGGTTCAGAGACTCATGCCGTAGAGGATACAATATGAAATATGTAAAGTGTCATGAGGTATAAGATGAATTACTAAAAGTAGTTGTTATAGTAAACTAGTGACCTAGGGTTACAGAAAATGAGTAAGCTAGGGTGTTTAGTGTAAAAATCCACTTCCTGGGCTCACTTGGTGTGTGCTTGGGCTGAGCATTGAAGCTTTCATGTGTAGAGACTTTTCTTGGAGTTAAACGCCAGCTTTTGTGCCAATTTGGGCGTTTAACTCCAGCTTTTATGCCAGTTCTGGCGTTAAACACCAGAATTCTTAAGCTAACTTGGAACGCCAATTTGGGCCATCAAATCTTGAGCAAAGTATGGACTATTATATATTTCTGGAAAGCCCATGATGTCTACGTTCCAACGCAATTGAGAACTCGTCAATTGGGCTTTTGTAGCTCCATAAAATTCACTTTGAGTGCATGGAGGTCAGAATCTAACAACATCTGTAGTCCTTTTTCAGCCTCTGAATCAGATTTTTGCTCAGGTCCCTCAATTTCAGCCAGAAAATACCTGAAATCACAGAAAAACACGCAAACTTATAGTAAAGTCCAAAAATGTGATTTTTATTTAAAAACTAATAAAATCATAATAAAAACTAACTAAAATATACTAAAAACAATGCCAAAAAGCGTATAAATTATCCGCTCATCACACAAAAACTTGGTGCACGAAATTGTGATCATCAATGGCGCCAACAACTTGGTACGCACAATTGTAATCTCAACTCTTTGTCACAACTCCGCACAACTAACCAGCAAGTACACTGAGTCGTCCAAGTAATAAACCTTACGTGAGTAAGGGTCGATCCCACAGAGACTGTCGGCTTGAAGCAAGCTATGGTCACCTTGTAAATCTCAGTCAGGCGGATTCAAATGGTTATGGAGAATTGATAATTAAAATATGAATAAAACACAAAATAAGATAGAGATACTTATGTAATTCATTGGTAGGAATTTCAGATAAGCGTATGGAGATGCTTTGTTCCTTCTGAACCTCTGCTTTCCTATTGCCTTCATCCAATCATTCATACTTCTTTCCATGGCAAGCTTTATGTTGGGCATCACCGTTGTCAATGGCTACTTCCCGTCCTCTCAGTGAAAATTTTCAAATGCGTTGTCACCACACGGCTAATCATCTGTCGGCTCTCGATCATGTTGGAATAGGATCCATTGATCCTTTTGCGTCTGTCACACGCCCAACACTCGCGAGTTTGAAGCTCATCACAGTCATCCCTTCCCAGATCCTACTCGGAATACCACAGACAAGGTTTAGACTTTCCGGACCTCAGGAATGGCCGCCAATAATTCTAGCCTATACCACGAAGGTTCTAATCTTAGATTAGAAACCCAAGAGATACACATTCAAGCTTGTTTGCATGTAGAACGGAAGTGGTTGTCAGGCACGCGTTCATAGGTGAGAATGGTGATGAGTGTCACATAATCATCACATTCATCATGTTCTTGGGTGTGAATGAATATCTTAGAGAAGAAATAGACTTGAGTTGAATAGAAAAACAATAGTACTTGTATTAATTCATGAAGAACAGCAGAGCTCCACACCTTAATCTATGGTGTGTAGAAACTCCACCGTTGAAAATACAAAAGTAATGAAGGTTCATTGGCTTCGGCCCCCAGAGGGGGAATCAGAATGACCAAGATGAAAATACAATAGCAAAAGGTCCTATTTATAGAAAACTAGTAGCCTAGGGTTACAGAAATAGGTAATTAATGCAGAAATCTTCTTCCGGGCCCACTTGGTGTGTGCTTGGGATGAGCATTGAAGCTTCCATGTGTAGAGACTTTTCTTGGAGTTAAACGCCAGCTTTTGTGCCAGTTTGGGCGTTTAACTCCAGCTTTTGTGCCAGTTCTGGCGTTTTGACGCCAGAATTCTTAAGCTGACTTGGAACGCCTATTTGGGCCATCAAATCTCGGGTAAAGTATGAACTATTATATATTGCTGGAAAGCCCAGGATGTCTATTTTCCAACGCAATTGAGATCGCACCAATTGGGCTTTTGTAGCTCTAGAAAATCCACTTTGAGTGCAGGGAGGTCAGAATCCAACAGCATCTGCAGTCCTTTTTCAGCCTCTGAATCAGATTTTTGCTCAGGTCCCTCAATTTCAGCCAGAAAATACCTGAAATCACAGAAAAACACACAAACTCATAGTAAAGTCCAGAAGAGTTATTTTTATTTAAAAACTAATAAAAACATAATAAAAACTAACTAAAATATACTAAAAACATACTAAAAACAGTCACAAAAAAAAATACTAAAAACAATGCCAAAAAGCGTATAAATTATCCGCTCATCACAACACCAAACTTAAATTGTTGCTTGTCCCCAAGCAACTAAAAAAAATCAAATGGGATAAAAAGAAGAAAATATACAATGAATTCCAAAAACATCTATGAAGATCAGTATTAATTAGATGAGCGGGGCTTTTAGCTTTTTGCTTCTGAACAGTTTTGGCATCTCACTTTATCCCTTGAAGTTCAAAATGATTGGCTTCTATAGGAACTCAGAATCCAGATAGTGTTATTGATTCTCCTAGTTAAGTATGTTAATTCTTGAACACAACTACTTTATGAGTCTTGGCCGTGACCCTAAGCATTTTGTTTTCCAGTATTACCACCGGATACATAAATGTCACAGACACATAACTGGGTGAACCTTTTCAGATTGTGACTCAGCTTTGCTAGAGTCCCCAATTAGAGGTGTCCAGAGCTCTTAAGAACACCTTTTTTGCTTTGGATCACGACTTTAACCGCTCAGTCTCAAGTTTTCACTTGACACCTTCACGCCACATGCACATGGTTAGGGACAGCTTGGTTTAGCCGCTTAGGCCAGGATTTTATTCCTGTGGGCCCTTCTATCCACTGATGCTCAAAGCCTTAGATCCCCTTTTTTTATTACCCTTGACTTTTGGTTTAAAGGGCTATTAGCTTTTTCTGCTTGCTTTTTTTTTCTTTCTCTTTTTTTTTCGCATATACTCTTTTTTCTGCAAGCTTTTCACTGCTTTTTCTTTTTTCAAGAATCAATTCATGATTTTTCAGATTATCAAATAACATTTCTCCTTTTCCATCATTCTTTCAAGAGCCAACAATTTTAACATTCATGAATCAACAATATCAAAAATATGCACTGTTCAAGCATTCATTCAGAAAGACAAAAGTATTGCCACCACATCAGAATAATTAAACTGTTTTAAAATTTGAAATTCATGCACTTCTTTTCCTTTTCAATTAAAACACTTTTTATTTAAGAAAGGTGATGGATTCATTTTCATAGCTTTAAAGCATAGACACTTAGACACTAGTGATCATGTAATAAAGACACAAACATAAATAGACATAAGGCATAATTTTCGAAAAAACAGAAAATAAAGAACAAGGAAATTAAAGAATGGGTCCACCTTAGTGAGGGCGACTTGTTCTTCCTCTTAAAGATCTTATGGAGTGCTTGAGCTCCTCAATGTCTCTTTCTTACCTTTGTTTCTCCTCTCTCATGGTTCTTTGGTCTTCTCTAATTTCATGGAGGAGGATGGAATGCTCTTGGTGCTCCACCCTTAGTTGTCCCATATTGGAACTTAATTCTCCTAGGGAGGTGTTGATTTGCTCCCAATAGTTTTGTGGAGGAAAATGCATCCCTTGAGGCATCTCAGGGATTTCATGATGAGGAGTTTCCTCATGCTCTTGTCCATGAGTGGGATCTCTTGTTTGCTCCATCCTTTTCTTAGTGATGGGCTTGTTCTCATCAATGATAATGTCTCCTTCTATGTCAATTCCAACTGAATTGCAGAGGTGATAAATGAGGTGAGGGAAGGCTAACCTTGCCAAAGTAGAAGACTTATCCGCCACCTTGTAGAGTTCTTGGGATATAACCTCATGAACTTCTACTTCCTCTCCAATCATGATGCTATAGATCATGATAGCCCGATCTATAGTAACTTCAGACCGGTTGCTAGTGGGAATGATTGAGCGTTGGATGAACTCCAACCATCCCCTAGCCACGGGCTTGAGGTCATGCCTTCTTAGTTGAACCGGCTTCCTTCTTGAATCTCTCTTCCATTGAACGTCCTCTTCACAGATGTCTATGAGGACTTGGTCCAACTTTTGATCAAAGTTGACCCTTCTAGTGTAGGGGTGTGCATCTTTTTGCATCATGGGTAAGTTGAATGCCAACCTTATATTTTCTGGACTGAAATCTAAGTATTTCCCTCGGACCATTGTAAGCCAATTCTTAGGGTCCGGGTTCATACTTTGATCATGGTTCTTGGTGATCCATGCATTGGCATAGAACTCTTGAACCATTAGGATTCCGACTTGTTGAACGGGGTTGGTGAGAACTTCCCAACCTCTTCTTCGGATCTCATGTCGGATCTCCGGATACTCATTCTTTTTGAGATTGAAAGGGACCTCGGGGATCACCTTCTTCTTGGCTACAACTTCATAGAAGTGGTCTTGATGCACCCTTGAGAGGAATCTCTCCATCTCCCATGACTCGGAGGTGGAAGCTTTTGCCTTCCCTTTTCTCTTTCTAGAGGTTTCTCCGGCCTTTGGTGCCATTAATGGTTATGGAAAAACAAAAAGCTTTAGCTTTTACCGTACCAAACTTAGAAGGTTTGCTCGTCCTCGAGCAAAAGAAGAAAGAAGAGCGTAGAAGAAGAAGAAATAGAGGAGATGGAGGGGGCTTAGTGTTTCGGCTAAGAGGGAGAAGTAGTTTGTATGTTGAGTGAAAATGAAGGAGTGAAGATGGGTTTATATAGGAGTGGAGAGGGGGGTATGGTTCAGCCATTATGGGTGGGTTTGGGAGGGAAAGTGGTTTGAATTTGAATGGTGGGGTAGGTGGGATTTTATAAAGGATGGAGGTGAGTGGTGAAGAGAATGGTGGGATTTGATAGGTGAGGGGTTTTTAGGGAAGAGGTATTGAGGTGATTGGTGAATGGGTGAAGAAGAGAGAGAGAGGTGGGGTAGGTAGGGATCCTGTGGGGTCCACAGATCCTGAGGTGTCAAGGATTTCTCATCCCTGCACCAAGTGGCGTGCAAAACGCCCCTTTCTGCCAATCCTGGCGTTAAACGCCAGGCTGCTGCCCATTTCTGGCGTTTAACGCCAGCTTCTTGCTCTTTTCTGGCGTTAAACGCCAGTCTGGTGCCCATTTCTGGAGTTAAACGCCCAGAATGGTGCCAGACTGGGCGTTTAACGCCCATTCTGCTACCCTTACTGGCGTTTAAATGCCAGTAAGTTTCTCCTCCAGGGTGTTCTATTTTTAATTCTGTTTTTCAGTCTGTTTTTGCTTTTTCAATTGTTTTTGTGACTTTGCATGATCATCAACCTACAGAAAACATAAAATAACAAAAGAAAAGAGAAATTTAACATAGATAATTAAAGATTGGGTTGCCTCCCAACAAGCGCTTCTTTAATATCAATAGCTTGACAGTGGGCTCTCATGGAGCCTCACAGATGTTCAGAGCAATGTTGGAACCTCCCAACACCAAACTTAGAGTTTGAATGTGGGGGTTCAACACCAAACTTAAAGTTTGGTTGTGGCCTCCCAACACCAAACTTAGAGTTTGACTGTGGGGGCTCTGTTTGACTCTGTATTGAGAGAAGCTCTTCATGCTTCTTCTCCATGGTTACAGAGGGATATCCTTGAGCTTTAAACACAAGGGAGTCTTCATTCACTTGAATGATCAATTCTCCTCTGTCAACATCAATCACAGCTTTTGCTATGGCTAGGAAGGGTCTGCCAAGGATGATGGATTCATCCATACAGTTCCCAGTCTCTAGGATTATGAAATCCGCAGGGATGTAGTAGCCTTCAACCTTTACCAAGACATCCTCTACAAGTCCATAAGCCTGTTTCTTTGAATTGTCTACCATCTCTAGTGAGATTCTCGTAGCTTGTACCTCAATGATCCCCAGCTTCTCCATTACAGAGAGAGGCATGAGATTTATGCTTGATCCTAGATCACACAGAGCCTTTTCAAAGTTCATGGTGCCTATGGTACAAGGTATTGAGAATTTTCCAGGATCTTGTCTCTTTTGAGGTAATCTCTGCCTAGTCAAGTCATCCAGTTCTTTGATAAGCAATGAGGGTTCATCCTCCCAAGTCTCATTACCAAATAACTTGGCATTTAGCCTCATGATTGCTCTAAGATACTTAGCAACTTGCTCTTTAGTAATATCTTCATCCTCTTCAGAGGAAGAATACTCATCAGAGCTCATGAATGGCAGGAAGAAATTCAATGGAATCTCTATGGTCCCTGTGGGAGCCTCAGATTCCCATGGTTCCTCATTATGGAACTCCCTGGAGGCCAGTGGACGTCCATTGAGGTCTTCCTCAGTGGAGATCACTGCCTCTTCCTCCTCTCCAGGTTCGGCCATGTGAGATGTGTTTATGGTCTTGCACTCTCTCTTTGGATTCTCTTCTGTATTGCTTGGGAGAGTACTAGGAGGGAGTTCAGTAATTTTCTTACTCAGCTGACCCACTTGTGCCTCCAAATTTCTAATGGAGGACCTTGTTTCAGTCATGAAACTTTGAGTGGTTTTAATTAGATCAGAGACAATGGTTGCTAAGTCAGAGTGGCTCTGCTTAGAATTCTCTGTCTGTTGCTGAGAAGATGATGGAAAAGGCTTGCTATTACTAAACCTGTTTCTTTCACCATCATTGTTGTTGAAACCTTGTTGAGGTCTCTGTTGATCCTTCCATGAGAGATTTGGATGATTTCTCCATGAAGGATTATAGGTGTTTCCATAGGATTCTCCCATGTAATTCACCTCTTCCATTGCAGGGTTCTTAGGGTCATAAGCTTCTTCTTCAAAGGAAGCTTCTTTAGTACTGCTTGTTGCTGCTTGTATTCCAGACAGACTCTGAGAGATCATATTAACTTGTTGAGTTAATATCTTGTTCTGAGCCAATATGGCATTCAGAGTATCAATCTCAAGAACTCCTTTCTTCTGATTTGTCCCATTATTCACAGGATTCCTTTCAGAAGTGTACATGAATTGGTTATTTGCAACCATTTCAATGAGTTCCTGAGCTTCTGCAGGCGTCTTCTTCAGATGAAGAGATCCTCCAGCAGAGCTGTCCAATGACATCTTGGACAGTTCAGACAGACCAGCATAGAAGATACCTATGATGCTCCATTCTACCAGCATGTCAGAAGGGCACCTTCTGATTAATTGCTTGTATCTTTTCCAAGCTTCATAGAGGGATTCACCTTCCTTCTGTCTGAAGGTTTGGACTTCCACTCTAAGCTTACTCAATTTTTGAGGTGGAAAGAACTTTGCCAAGAAGGCATTGACTAGCTTTTCCCAAGAGTTCAGGCTTTCTTTAGGTTATGAGTCCAACCATGTCGTAACTCTGTCTCTTACAGCAAAAGGGAAGAGCATAAGTCTGTAGACCTCAGGGTCAACCCCATTGGTCTTGACAGTGTCACAGATTTGCAAGAATTCAGCTAAGAACTGATGAGGATCTTCCAATGGAAGTCCATGAAACTTGCAATTCTGTTGTATTAGAGAAACTAATTGAGGCTTAAGCTCAAAGTTGTTTGCTCCAATGGCATGGATTGAGATGCTTCTCCTATAGAAGTTGGGAGTAGGTGCAGTAAAGTCACCAAGCACCTTCCTTGCATTGTTGACATTGTTGTTATTTTTGGCTGCCATGTCTTTTTCTTGTTTGAAAAGTTTTGTTAGGTCCTCTATAGAGAGTTGTACTTTAGCTTCTCTTAGCTTTCTCTTCAAGGTCCTTTCAGGTTCAGGATCAGCTTCAACAAGAATGCCTTTGTCCTTGCTTCTGCTCATATGAAAGAGAAGAGAACAAGAAAGTATGAAATCCTCTATGTCACAGTATAGAGATTCCTTGAGGTGTCAGAGGAAAAGAAGAATAGAAAGAGGAGATAGATAGAAGAGAATTCGAACTTATCAAGAGGGATAGAGTTCGAATTGCACCTTAAGGAGGAGTGTTAGTCCCTTAAATAGAAGGATGTGAGAAGAGGGGAAGAATTTTCGAAAATTAAATTAAAAATTTTGAGATAATTAAAAAGAAATTTGAAGATTTGATTGAGATTTTCGAAAATTAAGATTGGGAAAGAAATTAAGTGATTTTGAAAAAGATTTTGAAATTAGAAATTAAAAAGATATGATTGAAAATTAATTTTGAAAAAGATGTGATTGAAAGGATATGATTGAGAAGATATGATTGGAAATCAAATTAAAAAAAGGAAAGTTTTAAAATTAAAGTTGATTACTTGACTAACAAGAAATTAGAAGATATGATTCTAGAATTAAAACTTTTGATCCTTTCTTAATAGGCAAGTAACAACTTGAAAATTTTGAATTAAATCACTAATTATAGCAAGGATTTTCGAAAATAGTAATAAAATAAAAAAAATGGAAAGAAATTGATTCTGAAAGGATATGATTGAAAAGATATGATTTGAAAAAGATTTGATTTTGAAAAATCATAAAAATTTGAAAAAGATTTGAATTAAAAACAAAATCTTCCCTCTAGTGTCCTTCTGGCGTTAAACGCCCAGAATGGCATCCATTCTGGCGTTTAATGCCCAAAATCCTACCTTTTTGGGTGTTTAACGCCCAGCCAGGTACCCTGGCTGACGTTTAAACGCCAGTTTTCCTTCTTCACTGGGCGTTTTGAACGCCCAGCTTTTTCTGTTTGATTCCTTGGCTGAATGTTCTGAATCTTCATTTCTCTGTATTATTGACTTGAAAAGAAATCATTTTTGAAATTTTTTTTTTGGATTTTTCAATAATGAGAAACAACCAAAATAAAACTAAGATCAAATAGACAATGCATGCAAGACACCAAACTTAGAAATTTTTGTATACTAAGGACAATAACAATTTGAAAATGCATATGAAAAACATCAAAAGACACAAAACAAAAGAATTTAAAGATCAGAGCAAGGAAATCATCAAGAACAACTTGAAGATCAATGAAGAACATAGTGCATGTAATTTTCGAAAATTAGAAGAATAAAGACATGCAATTGACACCAAACTTAAGATTAGACACTAGACTCAAACAAGAAACATAAAATATTTTTGGTTTTATGATTTTATAAATTTTTTTTTGTGATTTTTCGAAAATTGAGTGGAAAAGAAAATAAAGAGATTCAAAACTTTTAATAAGAATTCCTGGAATCATGCAATGTTAGTCTAAAGCTTCAGTCTAAAAGGATTTAGACATGGCTAGCCAAGCTTTAGCAGGACATTACATTCAACAGCTAAATTGATGAGAATCAATCAGCTTTTGTGATGATAAGAACATCACCTTGAAACTCTAAAATTCATTCTTAAAAATTCTGAAGAACAAAAAGAAAAGTACCTAATCTAAGCAACAAGATGAACCGTCAGTTGTCCAAACTCGAACAATCCCCGGCAACGGCGCCAAAAACTTGGTACACACAATTGTAATCTCAACTCTTTGTCACAACTCCGCACAACTAACCAGCAAGTGCACTGAGTCGTCCAAGTAATAAACCTTACGTAAGTAAGAGTCGATCCCACGGAGACTGTCGGCTTGAAGCAAGCTATGGTCACCTTGTAAATCTCAGTCAAGCGGATTCAAATGGTTATGAAGAATTGATAATTAAAATATGAATAAAACACAAAATAAGATAGAGATACTTATGTAATTCATTGGTAGGAATTTCAGATAAGCGTATGGAGATGCTTTGTTCCTTCTGAACCTCTGCTTTCCTATTGCCTTCATCCAATCATTCATACTTCTTTCCATGGCAAGCTTTATGTTGGGCATCACCGTTGTCAATGGCTACTTCCCGTCCTCTCAGTGAAAATGTTCCAAATGCGCTGTCACCACACGGCTAATCATCTGTCGGTTCTCGATCATGTTGGAATAGGATCCATTGATCCTTTTGCGTCTGTCACACGCCCAACATTCGCGAGTTTGAAGCTCATCACAGTCATCCCTTCCCAGATCCTACTCAGAATACCACAGACAAGGTTTAGACTTTTCGGACCTCAGGAATGGCCGCCAATAATTCTAGCCTATACCACAAAGGTTCTAATCTTAGATTAGAAACCCAAGAGATACACATTCAAGCTTGTTTGCATGTAGAACGGAAGTGGTTGTCAGGCACGTGTTCATAGGTGAGAATGGTGATGAGTGTCACATAATCATCACATTCATCATGTTCTTGGGTGCGAATGAATATCTTGGAGAAGAAATAGACTTGAGTTGAATAGAAAAACAATAGTACTTGTATTAATTCATGAAGAACAGCAGAGCTCCACACCTTAATCTATGGTGTGTAGAAACTCCACCGTTGAAAATACAAAAGTAATGAAGGTTCATTGGCTTCGGCCCCCAGAGGGGGAACCAGAATGACCAAGATGAAAATACAATAGCAAAAGGTCCTATTTATAGAAAACTAGTAGCCTAGGGTTACAGAAATAGGTAATTAATGCAGAAATCTTCTTCCGTGCCCACTTGGTGTGTGCTTGGGCTGAGCATTGAAGCTTCCATGTGTAGAGACTTTTCTTGGAGTTAAACGCCAGCTTTTGTGCCAGTTTGGGCGTTTAACTCCAGCTTTTGTGCCAGTTCTGGCGTTTTGACGCCAGAATTCTTAAGCTGACTTAGAACGCCTGTTTGGGCCATCAAATCTCAGGCAAAGTATAGACTATTAGATATTGCTGGAAAGCCCAGGATGTCTACTTTCCAACACAATTGAAAGCGCACAAATTGGGCTTCTGTAGCTCCAGAAAATACACTTTGAGTGCAGGGAGGTCAGAATCCAACAGCATCTGCAGTCCTTTTTCAGCCTCTAAATCAGATTTTTGCTCAGGTCCCTCAATTTCAGGCAGAAAATACCTGAAATCACAGAAAAATACACAAACTCATAGTAAAGTCCAGAAGATTGATTTTTATTTAAAAACTAATAAAAACATAATAAAAACTAACTAAAATATACTAAAAACATACTAAAAACAATGCCAAAAAGCGTATAAATTATCCGCTCATCACTAGCTCTCTAGTCTCTAACTCTAATCCTTCCTTAGGAGAGGATTTGGACTTGAGGTTCAGGGTTGGTTATTTACTTGACTTTCCTTTATTAGGTAAGGGATAACTAAGTAGAACAACAACCTCTTATTATTACACTTGGGAAAATTCAACAAGGATAGAACTTCCAATTAATCTCCTCCTGGTCAAGGCTTTTTATTTCAATTACATAAAACCTCTTGTTAATTCTCATTAATTTAATTTATAATCATTATTTTTCCATTCTCCAACTTTAAAATTTCTCGAAAAATTCCTGACCAATAAATTGCACTCTTTTGTCAACTCGTTGGGAGACGACCTGGGAATTCTGCTCCCAGTATTTTATTCTCAATTTGTGACAATTCTTTCTAAATTGATAAGTGGAATTTGCATCGGTTAAGAACTGTACTTGCAACGTTCTTTCTACACTAAATTCTTAATCGATAATTTTTTGCCTGTCAATTTTTGGCGTCGTTGCCGGGGAGTTGCAACAGTGTGCTAAATTATTGGTTGGTGTAAATATTTTTAATTTTACATATTTGCATATTTTATTTATTTTATTACCATGAGCTGTATGTTTCTTTCATTGAATGACGCTTTCACTACCTGATCCGAGCTTAGCCGCGTTTGATCCTGAAATTGAAAGAACTATTTCACGTATTAGGCGAGCTCGGTGTCAGTTAGCCTCTGAGGGTGGTGAAGTGGTTACTTCCAATTCACCAGTCTTATCTGAGGGCAAATCTGAAGCGCCATTTGAGGAAGAAATAAACTCCTCTTCTACTGATTCGGTTGATCTACGTGCAGATAATATGGCGGAGCCCAGAAATATTACTCTCCAGGAAGCAGGAGCTCCAGACTTTACATTGCAACCGTATCAAGCGCGTCACCCAAATCTGGCTGCAGATTTTGAACTGAAGACTGCGCTAATCAACCTACTACCCAAGTTTCATAGCTTACCTGCTCAAGATCCTATCAAGCACCTCAGGGATTTTCAGACAGCCTGCTCAACTACTAGGCATCATGGTGCAGATGAAACTACTATTTGGCTGTATGCCTTCCCGTTTTCTTTTGAGGGAAAGGCAAGGGAGTGGTTCTACACTCAACCTGAAGCAGTCATTACCAATTGGGATCTGCTTAGAAGGGAGTTCCTGGACAAATACTTTCTGGCTGAAGTTACAGACAGACTGAGAAAAAAAATTTCCTGCATTATCCAAGGCGAATCAGAAACCCTTTATGAGTACTGGGAATGCTTCAGGAATCTCCTAGACTCATGTCCTCCCCACAAGATTGACCAGTTGGTGTTGATCAGTTCTTTCACACAAGGCATGAAGCCTCAGGACAAGACTACATTAGATGCTGCGAGTAATGGCTCTCTGAAGAAGTACAAGACAGCGATAGAAGCGTGGCAGCTGATCGCCGATCTAGCTGAGTCTACCCGGAATGCTAGGCATAGGAACAACCATCCCAAGGCTATTACAAATGTTTCCTCTAGTAGTGAGACTGCTGCTCTCACACAGACTCTGGGAAAGATGACCAACATACTGAAGTAGCTATAGCTAAATCAACAACAACCTCAGCCTCCCTCACAACAACGGAGTCAACAGTTGGTTCCTCAGAGAGTGTGTGGAATATGTGCCTGTTATACTCATTACACTGAGGAATGTCCGCAACTCCAATAAGAAGACAACACCTTGGCAGCTACTCATAATTTCTATGACCGCCCGAATCAAGGATACTATCAACAAGGCGGTAATTATAACCAAGGTGGGAACTATAATCAAGGTTGGTAAGACAACTCCATCCAGGGGTGAAGAGATAACTCCAACCAAGGGTGGAGGGATAATTCCAACCAAGGATGGAGGGACAACTATAACCGAGGAGGCAGAGACACCGGTGGAAATCAGAGGTGGAACAATAACAACAATCAGCAAAACTGATACCAACAGAACCCTCCCTACCAACAGCAAAACCAAGGCCAACCTTACTGAGCACCTCATCTAAGGCAGTCCCAAGTTCCTCAGAACAACCAACAGCAGACCCCTCAAATTACTTACCCCCTTCCTCTTCTAATGATGAGATGCTTCGTTCTCTTGCGCAAGGACAACAAGACATTCAGAGTACACTTAACTCTACCATAAATGGTCTGAATGCTACTTTACAAGCTCTCGTCTCCCGGATGGATTCATTATCTACCCCCAACAATCAACCTTCAAGCTACAGTGCAATTCCTTCTTAACCTTTATCCAACCCCAAAGGTGGAATCAATGCCATCACTTTGAGGTCCAGAACCACACTGCAAGAGAGGAATCATGAGGAGCCAAGCTCAAAAGAAGACATTCAAGTTGAAGATATTGTTGAGGTAGAGGATGTTGAAGAGGAGGATGAAGTACAAGACATGGTTGAAGAAGAAGCAACTCAACCAGGGAATAGAGCACCAAAGGAAGATAAAGTTACAAGAGAAGTGATTCCCATTCCCTTTCCACACCTTGCTAGAAAGTCCAGAAAGTAGATGGAGCTCGACCCCAAGATGGTGGAGATCTTGAAAAAGGTTGAGATAACCATTCCCCTTTTTGACGCTATTCGCCAGGTACCTAAATATGCAAAGTTTCTAAAATATTTATGCATGAATAAGGATAAAATACAGGATTTAGAAACTATTCCTTTAGGTAGCTCTATATCTGCTTTAATGGGTGCCATACCAGAAAAATGTGGGGATCCGGGGCCATGCATGGTTACTTGTACTATTGAGGGTATACAATTTTTTTACTACATGTGTGACTTAGGTGCGTGCGTGAGTATTATGTCATTGTCTGTATATGATGCTTTAAGGCTCCCTCCCTTAAAAAGGTCGACAACACGTTTTGTTTTGGCAGATAAAAGCATAATCTCGGTGCTTGGAATTGTTGAGGACGTGCTGGTGAGCATTAAGGGGCTAATATTCCCTATTGACTTCTACATCTGGGAGATGCCCCCTAATGACTCAGGAAGACCGTCATCCATCCTACTTGGAAGGCCATTCCTGAAGACTTCGAGGTTCAAGTTGGATGCCTTCTCAGGAACTTACTCTTTTGAGATAGATGGCCGAGCAGTGAGCTTCAACCTGGATGAAGCTATGAAGCACCCACAGGAAGATCACTCCATCTTCCAGTGTGACATTATTGATGAGACCGTGGCTGAAGTTCATCACGAAGAAGTAGAAGAGATGAACATGGAGTAAGGTGCAAGTGTGGGGAAACCCTCTAAGCCTACTGAAGATAACTTGCCCCCACCAATGGCTCCAGATGATCAAGTGTCTAGCCATGAGCAGAAAATGGAGTTAAAGCCCCTTCCACCCCACCTCAAGTATGATTACCTTGAGGGTAATCAGAAGCTCCCAGTTATCATTGCAAGGGAACTCACTTCCCAACAAGAAGAGCAGTTGCTTAATGTGTTGAGAAGACACAAGAAGGCTATTGGGTGGAGCTTGGCGGATATAGTAGGCATCAGCCCTTAAGTCTGTGAGCACCATATATTTTTAGAAGAGGGAGCAAGGCCTGTTCGTCAACCTTAAAGGCAGCTGAATCCCACCATTCTAGAGGTTGTCAAGAAGGAAGTGACTAGACTGCTTGAAACTGACATCATCTATCCAATCTCGGATAGTGAATGGGTCAGCCCAGTACAGGTGGTACCAAAGAAGTCTGGCATCACAACAGTAAAGAATGAGCAAGGGGAACTCATAGAAACTTGAGTACAGAACTCCTGGAGGGTGTGCATTGATTACAGGCGCCTCAACCAGGCTACTCGCAAGGATCACTACCCATTGCCTTTCATCGATCAGATGTTTGATCACCTGTCAGGTAAATCACACTACTGTTTCCTAGATGGTTACACTGGCTATTTTCAAATTCATATAGCTCCTGAAGATCAGGAGAAAACTACTTTTACATGTCTCTTTGGAACGTATGCATATAAGAGGATGCCTTTTGGCTTATGTAATGCACCGGCTACGTTCCAAAGATGCATGATGAGCATTTTCTCAGATCTTCTTGAGAACTGTATGAAAGTTTTCATGGATAATTTTAGTGTGTATGGTGATTCTTTCAACCTTTGCTTGGATAGTTTAGCTAGAGTATTAGACAGGTGTGTTAGTTCAAACCCTGTATTGAATTTTGAAAAATGTCATTTTATGGTTAAACAAGGTATTGTTCTAGGACATGTTGTTTCTAATACTGGTATTTCAGTTGATCCAGCAAAGGTAGATGTCATTTCTGGTTTACCTTACCCCTCCTCCGTGAGGGAAGTCCGTTCGTTTCTTGGTCACGCAGGTTTCTACCGGTGGTTTATCAAGGACTTCAGTAAGGTAGCACTGCCTTTATCCCGACTGCTGCAGAAAGATGTTGAGTTCAAGCTGAGTGAGGACTGCATAGAAGCGTTTGATAAGCTGTAGATCGCCTTGACTCAAGCTCCGATTGTGAGAGGGCCAGACTGGAGATAGCCATTTGAGATAATATGTGACACCTCCAACTATGCAGTAGGAGCGGCACTGGCTCATCGCGAAGGTAAGGACCCTTATATAATTGCTTATGCTTCTAAGACCTTAGATGCTACTCAGTCTAATTACACTACCACTGAAAAAGTGCTTCTGGCTATTGTTTTTGCTCTGGATAAATTCCGAGCCTACTTACTTGGTACTAAGGTGGTAGTGTACTCAGACCATGCAGCTCTAAAATATTTATTAGCTAAAAAAGAGTCCAAACTAAGGTTGATACGTTAGATATTGTTGCTGCAAGAATTTGATTTAGAAATCAAAGATAGGAGTGGTTCCCAAAATTTAGTGGCAGACCACTTGAGTCGCCTAGAGCATATTAAGAATGACTCTACTCCTATCAGTGATGCTTTTCCATTTGATAGCTTGCGCGCAATATCTAAAGTAGTTCTTTGGTACGCACCTATAGCTAATTATCTGGTTAGTCATACCTTCCCTCCTAATTTTACTAAGCATTAAAGGACAATATGAAAAGCGAGTCCAAATATTATATATGGGAAGACCCATATTTATGGAGATGTGGTGATGACCAGATAATTAGAAGGTGTGTGCCACAATCAGAATTTCAGTCCATTTTAGAGGCCTGCCACTCTTCTGAGAGTGGTGGACATTTTGGTCCTCAAAGAACAGTTAGAAAAATTTTAGACTGTGGATTCTAGTGGCCCACACTATTTAAGGATGCAATTGCTTTCTGTGAATCTTGCTCCCCATGTCAGAGGTTTGGGAATATATCCAAGAGGAATGAGATGCCCCAATAATTTATGTTGTTCTGTGAGATTTTTTATGTTTGGGGCATTGACTTCATGGGTCCATTTCCAAACTCTAATGGTTTCTTAGATGTACTGTTAGCTGTTGATTACGTTTCCAAATGGGTGGAAGCAATTCCTACCCATACTGATGATGCTAACACTGTTGTCTTCTATGTTTGAAAAAATATTATCTGTCGCTTTGGATCACCACGAGCAATCGTGAGTGATCAAGGCACTTACTTTTGTAACAGGAGATTAACAGGTCTACTGAAAAAACATGGCATTGTTCACAAGGTGGCGACTACTTACCATCCCCAGACTAATGGACAAGCCGAGGTGTCTAACAGAGAAATAAAGCGTTTCCTGGAGAAGATCGTCAAGCCTCATAGAAAAGATTGGAGTACCAGGCTTGCAGATGCGCTTTGGGTATATCGGACATCGTACAAGACACCAACCGGGATGAGTCCCTTCCACCTACTCTATGGCAAGGCTTGTCACCTTCCAGTGGAGGTGGAGCACAAAGCATTCTAGGCGGTGAGAGAATGCAACATGGGATTTGAGAAAGCCGGTGCTGAACGGAAGCTGCAACTAGCGAAATTGGAGTGCCTCAGGCTAGAATCGTATGATAACTCAAGGCTTTACAAGGAGAAGATGAAGGCTGTGTATGACAAGCGTATCAAGCGAAGAGAGTTCAGACCTGGCGAGTTAGTTCTCCTTTACAACTCTAGGTTGAGGCTCATGCCAGGCAAGCTGAGATCGAGATGGGAAGGCCCCTACCGGGTGAAAAGGCAGAGCCATAGGAAGTCTTTCACCTGAGTCATCCTTCAAGTTCCAAATTCATCAAAGTCAATGGCCACTGCTTGAAACTGTATCATGGTGAGAAGATGAAGCATAACAAGGAGCTGGAGATCTTCCTCTTGGAGGATCCACCAACAGAAGAAGACTGAGCTTGTGGACCGTCTAACTTAAGGACGTAAAAGAAAAGTGCTAGGTGGGTGACAACCCACCATGGTACGATCTTTCATCTTTATTCTTAGTTCTATCTTATTTTTATTAATGTTACTTTATAAAATCTGCATAATTCTTTGCATTTTGCATAAAAAAAAAAACAACAACACATTCGACGCACAAGCGTCAAGGACACGTACGCGTCATATGTGAATGCGAAAAGAATAGAAATTGAACAGAGAGTTACACGGGAGTGGCGCTGGAACCATGCTTTGCGCACAAACAAGCCCACGCATGCGCATCGCTTGCGCCTTTAGCAGCCCACGCGTAAGCATCCCTGACGCGTACGCATGACCCTGAAAATCGGCGTCAATGGGTGTTTGAACAGAGAGTTGTGATGGTTTGGGGGTGGAACTGTGCTAGAGGCACAAACTTCATCACGCGGACGCGTCCCTGACGCGTGCGCGTCCTTTCCCCTAATGGCCACTACGCGCACGCGTCATATGCAAATTTTGGTTACTAGGCTACGCGAACAGAGAGTTGTGCGTACACGGGGCTGGTCTCGCGCGATTGGCACAACCAAGGGCACACATACGCTTGCCAGACGCTTACGCGTCCCCATCAATTCTGCACAACCTACGCGTACGCGTGCGCGTCACATGCGCCGCATCATTAAACCAGTACGCCGCCAGATTTCAATTTTTCCCCTCCCAAATCCTACTTCTTTCTTCTTTCTTCTTTCTTCTTTCACTCTTCTTCTTTCTTACTTCCTACTTCCTTCTTCCCCTTTTCATCTTCTTCATCAGGTTTCTTCTCTTCCTCTCCTCTACTATTTCATTCTTCATTTAATTATTTTTCTTTCTTCTCAATTTTATTTTCGTTTAGTTATTTATGGTTTCTTTTTCATTCCTTTTTCATGCATTTTTATGTTGGTGTTGGAGCTTTATTTGGGTATTACTCTATTTTATTTGAACTTGTGGATATTATGAGGAGTAATTTGACAATTGATATTTTATTATGGTTCCCATATACACTTGGATTACTTATTTTAATTCCTATTTTAACTTGAACACCAATTGTTTGTGAAAAAGCCAATATGGCATTTTGCATTCTTTTCTATTCTATTATTACTGCTTTAATACCTCTTCTTCACAATACTTGCATTCCACATGTATTGAGATTATCATTCACAATTGTCATCATACTAGTGCTCTTTAACTTGGTACATTCAATATAGGATGCTTGAATTATGCTTCTCATGCTTCTTACTTGCATGCCATAAACTCTCTTGCATCTAATTGTTATGAATTGCCTTTATGATCCTAATTGATGTCTTACCTACATATTGTAGCTACCATGTATTTAAGCAATTATCTTTTCTTTGGCATTCATTATCACTTGGAATTTCTTTCTTCCGGTCGTTAGTTATCTATATTTAACATTCTTCCTCTTTCTTTCTTCTTTAGGATGGGTACCAAGAAAGGAAAAGAGAAGGCTATTGACAAGACACTGGCACGGAAAGGCACTAAAAGAACTGTGGCTAAGGCTCAACCCACTACAAGCGTTAAGCCACCCACGAAGCGGATGAAGCAGACAATCAAAGTTGATGAGGCGGAAAAGGCATTCCCTGCTAGGGACTCTACACGGTTCACTAACCGTTACTGTGAGAAGATGTTCCCCATCCTGGCTGAGAGAAACTACAACAATGAGCACTTACTCATTCTTCCAACACACTTTATTGATTTTGTGGAGCCCTGCATTGAAAGGAGACAGTGGGGACTTTTGAGAAGACAGCCACGAGAGGCCAATTTATCATGGGTAGTCAAATTCTACTCCAATTTCCACTCGCCTACCCTGCAGTCTGTTTATGTTCGTCAGAAGCAAGTACCCGTCTCCGAAGGGGCCATTCAGCGAGTATTCGATCTTCCGCCTAGCCCAGAGGGATGGGACGCCTATCAAGAGGCCTCTTTCAAGCGCCAGACATACCGGTTTGACTAGAATAGCGTCCTTGGCGTCATAGCACAACCTGGCAGCACATGGATCTACGGACAACATCAGACTTGCCCTAAGAGCATCTCAGCTCCTGCACTCACTTTGGAGGCTCACGTGTGGGCACATATTATGTCCCACTATGTCCTTCTGAGCACTCACGAGTCCACCTTCACTACAGACATGGCTATCCTCATTTGGTGTATTCTTACAGAGCAGCCCCTCAACTTACCCAGACACATTCGGCAGGCCATGGGACACGTACAAATTGCGGGTAACCTACCCTTTCCTGCACTGATTTCGGATCTTGTCTATGCAGCAGGAGTCTCCTATAGGGCTGGGGATACCAAGGAAATGATCCCAAGGACTGATCAGTATGTCCCGAACGGGAAGTATACCAGACCCCCTGTACCCTCTGCTAGCTGACATCCCGGCCCATCTTTGGACACTCCTCCCACGTCCGCCCCACCATCACCCACACCTCCTACATCATCCACTACTTAGATGTTCCTTCAGATCCTTCAGAGGTTAGACCGGCAAGACCGACAGATGGAGCGAATGGAGCATCGCAACAAGCGCCGATACACCTATCTGAAGGAGCTTATTGTTAGTACTCACCCACCTCCAGAAGAGAAGGATACCCCGGACTCCACTTCACCTACCAGCACCGGGAGCCATGACGATCCCGATAGTGGAGGTGACCTACCAGCCCCACCTTGCTCCTTACTGATGGCACGGAGGACCGTGCCAAGCCTTAAGTGTGGGGAGGTCAGTACCTGACTTCCGGAGGTAATCTCTCTCTCTTAACGCCAATATGTTATTTTTTCTTTTATTAGATAGGATATATTGCATGTTAATAATTGCTTGCATGTATGTTCTGCTTGGTTGCAATAATGAGTTTCTTTTCAAGACCCTGTTTTAGAGCATTTCACTAATTCAAACTAAAAATTTGTGTTAAACTTGTTTGAAGATTTTAATTTGGAACATGGTTTTTGAGCTAAGAACACACAACCTGTGAGATTTTGAGCTTAATTATATAGTTACATTATTTAACCATGACTTTATTCTTGTGTGTTTTCTTCTTTATGATTGCAATCTATAGTTTGTTCCATTCTATATGTCCATTGTTTAGTGTATATTCATGCATACATGTGATTGATACCATCATTTGATATTAGCTCACTTATCCCAAATAGCCTACCATTCCATTCACCTTTGTTTACCACCTTGAGCCTTTTAACTCCCAATTGTTCTTTATATTACCACATCACTAGCCTTAAGTGAAAAAATAATTAATTACCCCAATTGAATCTTTGGTTAGCTTAAGATAGAGATTGTGTGTCAATCAAGTGTGGGGAAATGTGGGAACTTTGGTTGATGAGAATGTGTATTATTTTTATTGACAACAAATTTGAGAATTTGGGTGCTACTCGTGCAAAATTAGGAAAACCACATGCATTGATATACTATGCTTTTTTTAATATATATATTTATATATATATACAACATAAATAAATAAATAAATAAATAGGGGATAAAATTACCCCAATGTTAAGTCCAATAAAAAGATCAATGCATATGTGATGAAATTAAAGAAAATTTGATACATAAGTATGTGAAATATATAAAAGTGAGATTATGGGTAGCTAGGCATAATTTTAGAATTATATAGAGTGTGTGTGTGTGTTAAGTGAGAACTTAGGTCAATCAAAGATTCAATTTACAGCTCACTGGGCTATACATATATCCTCACCCTTATCTTAGCCCCATTACAACCGTGAAAAGACCTCATGATGTTTGCATTTGTACACTAGATATTTGTTGATTGGTTAGATGAAAAACAAAGTTTTAGAAAGCATGACTAGAGGAGACTAGAGTGAATTAATCCTAAACACCTGAGCGATTAGAGTGCATATACACTTCCAGTGAGGGTTCAATGCTTGACTCTATGTTTCCATCTTTCATGAGCTATCTTCTTATAAGTTTACTTGCCTTTTATTGTGTGATTTGAATTAGTGGAATCTGATCTTTGTTTGTCTTGGAGAACTTGTTTATTTTAACCAAGTAGGTAGAAACATCTTAGCATATAGTTGCATTCATGTACATAGGTTGCATTGCATGAGTCTTACTTTCCCCCATTCATTCTTTTGGTCCCCTTGAGCTTAGCATGAGGACATGCTAATGTTTAAGTGTGGGGAGATTGATAAACCACTATTTATGGTTTATCTTGTGCTAAATTGAGTTGTTTTTATCAACTCTTTGCATACTTATTCATACAATTTGCATGATTTTACAATTCCTTCCCAATTTTGTTATATGATTAAAAACTTGCTTCCTAAGCCTTTAAATTACCAATATTTAATTCCCTTTTATACCATTCGATGCCGTGATCTATGTGTTAATTATTTTCAGGCTTTATAGGGCAGGAATGGCTTAGAGGATGGAAATGAAGCTTGCAGAAATGGAAGGAACACAAGAAACTAAGGAGCTGACCAGCAAGGATCAACATGCACGCATGGCTCACGCGTGCGCGCAACTTGGCGCATTCCACAGTGACGCGTGCACGCACCTGACGCGTACGCGTGACACACGAAGAATACCATCGATGCGTACGCGTGACGTGCGTCACGTGTAGAAATTGCAGAACACACTGGGGGCGATTTTGGGCTGAGTTTGGACCCAATTTTTGGCCCAGAAACACAGACTAGAGCCAGAGGACAGGCAGAGACTCAGGACATTCTCATTTACTTAGTTTTTAGTTTTAGTTTTGAATCATCTTAGAGAGAAAATACCACTTCCTCTAGGGTTCTTCATATTCATAGATTTCTAGTTTTATGCTTTGGGATTGGATATTGAGAAGAGTTACTACCTCCGTTGAAGTCTTTATCATTACAATTTTCTTTCTTATTTCCTTAATTTTTTATCTCCCATTTACCCTGTTCAGAGTTACATATGGATGTCTTTGATTTTGGAATTCATTAATGCAAAGAACTATTTTTACCCTTAATTAATTTTCAGTTATTATTTTATTTAATTTATTATGTCTTCTTTTTATTCTCTTTATATGTCTATGAAAGTGGTATTCATGTCAATGGAGTAGACTCCTAACTTGACTTTAGAGTTGATTAATAGGAGAACCTTGAGTTGGAATACTCAAGTGTTAATTTTAATTGGAAGCTGTTGACTGGCTCTCTAGTCTCTAACTCTAATCCTTCCTTAGGAGATGATTAGGACTTGAGGTTCAGGGTTGGTTAGTTAGTTGACTTTCCTTTATTAGGTAAGGGATAACTAAGTATAACAACAACCTCTTATTATTACACTTGGGAAAATTCAACAAGGATAGAACTTCCAATTAATCTCCTCCTGGTCAAGGCTTTTTATTTCAATTACATAAAACCTCTTGTTAATTCTCATTACTTTAATTTATAATCATTTATTTTTCCATTCTCCAACTTTAAAATTTCTCAGAAAATTCCTGACCAATAAATTGCACTCTTTTGTCAACTCGTTGGGAGACGACCTGGGAATTCTGCTTCTAGTATTTTATTCTCAATTTGTGACAATTCTTTCTAAATTGATAAGCAAAATTTGCGTCGGTTAAGAACTGTACTCACAATGTTCTTTCTACACTAAATTCTTAATCGGCAATTTTCCGCCCGTCAGTGAACTTGCTTTCTGTTGAGAGAATACTGGAGATATTTTGGTTTTGTCTCTTAATTCGGTAGGAGATTCTTTTGTTTTATCTCCTATTGTGCAGAATTAGAAACAGAGATGAGAATAGAGATTGACACAGATATATCTTGGTTCATCTACCTATTGCAATATAGCCTACATCCAGTCTCCATCACAATCTTGATAGAATTTTCACTATTTTTTAACAAATTATAATCACCAATTCTTCCTAGGATTTTACCCAATCCTATCTAGGACAAGTCTAGTTTCTAACCCAAATCGAACTTGACTAGGACTCTGGTGCACAAATTGTGAATCACACTTTTCACAACTCGTACCACTAACCAGCAAGTGCACTGGGTCGTCCAAGTAATACCTCACGTGAGTAAGGGTCGAATCCCACGGAGATTGTTGGTTTGAAGCAATCTATGGTTATCTTGTAAATCTTAGTCAGGAAGTCAATTATGTTTACCAGTTGAATTGCGAATAACCAAGAGAGCATAAATTAAAGGTTACTTGTTACGCAGTAATGGAGAATATGTTGGAGTTTTGGAGATGCTTTGTCTTCTGAATCTCTGCTTTCCTCTGTCTTCTGATTCACGCACGCACGTCCTCCTATGGCAAGCTGTATGTAGGGGATCACCGTCGTCAGTGGCTACATCCCATCCTCTCAGTGAAGAATATGCTCACATGCTCTGTCACAGCACGGCTAATCATCTGTCGGTTCTCGATCATACTGGAATAGGATTCTTCATCCTTTTGCGTCTGTCACTAACGCCCAGCACTCGCGAGTTTGAAGCTTGTCACAGTCATTCGATCATTGAATCCTACTCGGAATACCACAGACAAGGTTTAGACTTTCCGGATTCTCATGAATGCCGCCATCAGTTCTAGCTTATACCACAAAGATTCTAATTAAGAGATATAAGAGATACTCATTCAATCGGATATAGAACGGAGGTGGTTGTCAGGCACACGTTCATGGTTTGAGGAAGGTGATGAATGTCATGGATCATCACCTTCATCACAGTTAAGCGTGAATGAACATCTTAGATAGGAACAAGTGTGTTTGAATGGAAAACATAAATACTTGCATTAATTCATCGAGACACAGCAGAGCTCCTCACCCCCAACAATGGAGTTTAGAGACTCATGCCGTCAAAGAGTACAAAATTTAGATCTAAAATTTTATGAGATACAAAATAAGTCTCTAAAAGTTGTTTAAATACTAAACTAGTAGCCTAGGTTTACAGAAAATGAGTAAACTCTGATAGATGGTGCAGAGATCCACTTCTGGGGCCCACTTGGTGTGTGCTGAGGCTGAGACTTAAGCAATTCACGTGCATAAGGCTGTTTTGGACGTTCAACGCCAGGTTTGGATCCATTTCTGGCGTTGAACTCCAACTTTTGATCCTTTTCTGGCGCTGGACGCCAGAATTGGGCAGAGAACTGGCGTTGAACGCCAGTTTACATCATCTATCCTTGTGCAAAGTATGGACTATTATATATTTCTGGAAAGCCCTGGATGTCTACTTTCCAACGCAATTAGAAGCGCGCCATTTCGAGTTCTGTAGCTCCAGAAAATCCACTTTAAGTGCAGGGAGGTCAGAATCCAACAGCATCAGCAGTCCTTTTTCAGCCTGAATCAGATTTTTGCTCAGCTCCCTCAATTTCAGCTAGAAAAATACCTGAAATAACAGAAAAACACACAACTCATAGTAAAGTCCAGAAATATGAATTTTTCCTAAAAACTAATGGAATTAAACTAAAAACTAACTAAAACACCCTAAAAACTATATGAAATTAACCCCAAAAAGCGTATAAAATATCCGCTCATCAGACTCAAATCTAGCTTTCAACCACAAAGTGCTAACCCAACTTGACAGAACATTCCCACAGGATCATGATACAAAACAGAAAAATATACAAAGAATTTCTGAGATAACTATGTCTTTTTTTCAAGTCTAGCTCACTGTCTTTATCCACTCATTGGCTTTTTCTTACAAACCTAACTAAGTTTGCTTTTTTCAATGAGACTCAGACAGATTAAATTGAGAAAAAAAAATACAAAATAGTAACCATGAAGGAGAAAAACTTAGAATAGCTTAGGAAGCTATGAGAACCGAACCAAGTGTTCTATTTTACTCACTTGCTCACCCCTTGGTTGTTCACCCTTATTATAGAAGAGTCAAGCCTCCAAGGTTTGAATCAGGTTCAACACTTGGGTTGTCTTCTTCCTCCTTCATCAGAACTTGTAGCAGCGTGGTCAGTAAAGAGAGAGAAGGCCGAATCTTTGACATGCATCATACTTTTCTCTTTCATCCTTTTTCTTCAAATTCCTTTAATCTTGACCGTGAATTTTTTCTTTGGCTCCAAGTTTGGTTTCAGACTGTGGATTTAAGGCAAAGCACCATTGACTTCTTCTTTTCCGTGGTTGCTTGATTTGTGCTTGAACCTCAACATATTTCTTCACGGTTTGTTGTTGAAGCACGAATGGGGAAAGTAACTTTTGAAGATACTCTGTCCGAATGGGATTTGCTTCTTTGTTGTAGCCCTTCTTCTTGCCTGAAATTGGAAATAAGCTTTTAGTTCTTTGCTGAGCCCTAGCTTTGGATCTTTCTTCTTTCTTTTTTCTTGGTTCAGTAACTTGATGTGATAGGGAAAGAAAAAAAGAGAGAGAAGAGAGAGATTGTGTTCGGTGGAAGTGAAACAAAATTCAATTAAATTTTGAGTTAATTACTCGGTTAGATATTAGGTTGAAGAGAGATGGGTTTGAATGTCACCACCGAATTAGGCTTGGATCTCTATTTGGGTTAGGTTGATTTCCTTCTTTTCTATGGTTCAGCTTGTCCCGGCCTTCATGGATCAAGATTTGAGTGAACGGAGTGATATGGTTAAAATATGTGTTGGCCAATATGTTTGTGTTTGTAAGCTTGATCTTTTGCTTCTTGGGTCAGCTTCGTTTAAATTATTTTCCTGCACACTTAAATAAAAACATCACACAACCAATTGATAAAAACCAATAATGTTTGATCATCACTTTAATTATGTTTTAGTTTTTTAAACTCAACAGCTGTTAATTATTATTATCTATTAGTATTTGTGCTTTTTTGCCCATATGGGAATAACTAGAAACAGTGACGGACCCAGAAAATTTTAGAAGTGAGAGCAAAAATATATACACTAAAATAAATTTTGTTGAATATTATTAATTATATGAAGATATAAAAATTAAAAACTTAATGAACACTTTTATTCTTAAAATACTATTCATTATATATAATTTATAAAAAAATATTTTTTATTTCTAAAACTTGAACTTAAAATATTTTAATTAAATTATAGATAACTTATTATCCTAGCTAATTTTTTTATACACATTTAATAATAAAAGACTGAATTATTGGCACATTAGCGACTAACGATACACTAGTATTTATAATTTAAAAATAGAATTATATATAAATACTAGAAAAATTAAATTTGTATATAAAAAGTATATTTATATAAAATAATAAAAATTTGTCATTACTATTTCTAAAAATAAAAAATATATTCTAAATTAATAAATTAATCAATTCATTTTAAAATTTTATATGCAACATAGGTACATATAATAGAACAAAAGATAAAAAATAAGTAATAAAGATGAATAAATTGAGAATAAAATAAAATATATAAAGTCATGAAGAGAATAAAATACTAGATTAACAAATTATTTGAATTAAAATTTGCAATTGAAAATATCAAAAAGAAAAAAACAATGAAATTGGAAGATACATAGAGTCATAGAAAGTTATATAAAAAAATATAAAGAATTTGAAATTTACCTTTTGATAAACAGAAGATGACTACTAGATAAGAAATAGAAAAAGAATGTTAAAAATATAAAAAATAAAAAGAGAATTTAAAGGAATAAAGGAGTGACGGCACAAAAACTAAATTTAATTAGGTTAAATAATAGTAAAAATAATAAAAAATAAAAAGTAAATTTGGGACTTTAGCCAATTGAATTTAATTTATTTATAGTGGAGTCATTTAAAATTTAAAGTGAAGACACATTATATATAACTATTTTTTTAAAAAAAAAATTGAAAACTCAGTGGGGGCAAGTGCCCCTTCATAGTTGTTACTGGGTGGTGCTTGACTAAAAATTTAGAATTGTTGTTATTTATCTTGTTATCATCTTATGTTTTACTAGAAGCTATGCTCTTAGTTGATGAACATATTTAATACACGAGGATTAACAAATTTTTTTAAAAATTTAAAATTTAAGTTTACTGCTGAATTTATCGTCAGATAAATCTGCCAGTAATTATTAATTTAGTTATTAATTAATAATATATTACCGTCGGATTTAGTTACCAAAAAAATTTCGACAGTAAAAATTACTAATGAAAATTTTTCGACAGTAATTAGCAGGGAACGAAAAAATCCGTCAATAAATAATTACCAGCGAGATTTATATCATCAAATTTATTCTGAGAGTAATTTTGATAGTACCCAACAAATTTCTTATAGTATTAAAGCACGTTTTTTAACTGTTATCAAATAAACAACTTTAAAAAAAATTATTTTTGCCTTCTTTATATGAGTGGTGACCGTTTTATTTACCCTAACGGAAAACGTTTTTTATTTATTCAATTTTTGCTGCCTTAATTAATTATATTGGTGAGGCAAAATACCGTAATTTTTTTGCCTAGCTAAAAGAATTTAATTTTGGAGACGAATGCCCTAACAAGATGAAATCATCCTATGAATATTTACTGTTGTTAAATTTGATTAGTCGCTAATAAATTACTATAGAAAAAACATACTATATCACATACTTAAATTTGCATACTAAGAAATTTCAATGCATGCATAGCTTCAAAATTCAGAGCACGTATGAAGCATACTGAAAAGATATTAGCTTGCTAATGTATTTACTGCATTTTGCATGACTATGTTGTCTCCTCGTTCCCATCTTCATTTTCGTCAATAATTTGGTAGTTGGCATTGTAGTCATCTTCATTATTGCTATTATTTTTATTCCGATCTATTTTTCTGCCTTCATCAATATCTAACTCATATTTATCCTTATTTGTAGTCAATTATGCGAACTATACATATTAGGAGAATTTTATGGTAGCATTAATTTTGGTTATTAAAAATAGTAGAAATTTGATCTATAAATAAATTACTAACACATCACAAAAGAATTAAATTTAAAATTAAAATAATTCTCTCTCTCTCTTATAATTTTTTTTATTATTTTTATTAAAATAATTTTTTAAAATTATTTTTATAATTATAAAAATAATTTCAAAAAAAATAATTTTTTATAATTATTTTTACTAAAATAAACTTTTTTATAATTATTTTTATTTTTTAATTATTTTTTATTATTATTTTTTTTATCAAAATAATTTTTTTATAATTATTTTTTCTTTTTACAATTTCGAAAAACTAACACCAAAATGATATTTTCTCTCTTAGTATTAGTTTAAAAATAATCATAAGAAATTATAAGAGAAAGAATATCATTTTGGTGTTAGTTTTTCAAAATTACAAAAATAAAAAATAATTATAAAAAAATTATTTTAGTAAAAATAAAATAATAAAAATAATTAGAAGAAATTATTTTTTTAAAATAAAAATAATAATTAAAATAATAAAAAAATAATTTGGTGTTATTTTTAGAAATTATTAAAAATAATAAAGCAAAATAATTAAAATAAAAATAATTATATAAAAAATTGTTTTAGTAAAAATTAATCATAAAAATAATTATAAGAAATTATTTTTTAAAAATAAAAATAATAATAAAATAATTATTATAAATATAATTAAAAAAAATTTTTGATGTTATTTTTTTGAAATTATTTTTTATAATTATAAACATAATTATAAGAAATTATTTCAATAAAAATAATCATAAAAAATTATAAAAAAAAATATTTTAGTTTTAAATTTAATTTTCTTACTATGTATTAATATTTTATTTATAGGTCAAACTCATATCATTTTTAGTCACTAAAACTAATGCTACGATAGAATTTTCCTACATATAATTCTATCATTGATACTTGAGTTCGAGTTAGTTGATAAATAAAAAAAAAAAAATTTACATACTTTACCAATAATGGGCACTTTTTATAATTATATTAACCCGCTAAATACTATAACCAAGTTCTTGGGTAGAGTATTTCTCATCTTTTTTTTATGCTTTGACAAATATCGTTTTGTAGTTCTATAAACGTCATAGTGTAAGAAATAATTAAAAAAATTAGACTTTCACATACAAATCTCACGCCTTTAAATTTATGTAGTATAATTTTACTGATATAATAGGCTCATAAATTCATGCTAACCTCCATTGCTTCTTGTTTCTGCTTAAAATCCACCATTCCATTCTTCTTTATGTCTTAAAAAATTTTCAACTTATAAAGCCATGGTGAGACCGCTTTGTTAGAGAAGCAACGTGTTTAAGTCCGTTTATATATATCCAATTCATTAATTTTAAAATTAAAAAACAAAAGCTTTTGCACTACTTGTGAAAGATTCAAAATAATTAAAAAGATATGTATCGCAACCTTCGAATTATTAAAAGAAACTCTCTTTTTCACAACTTGTGAAATGTATAACATATCAAAATAAAATTTTATAATCTATTATTTAATGATAAAAAAATATTTTTATATAAAGATAATTATAGAATATTCATCGGAGTATTCACCATCTTAAAAAATTTTAAACATATAAAGATTTATATCCATGAAAAAACTATTAATTTGAAAATGGGTTTAGATTTGTTTCAAAATAAGAAAAATATATTTCACTGTGTATTGCAACACTTATAGTGTGTCCTCTTGTTTCGAATAGAGAATATTTATTTTTTTAGAATCAAATCTAATTTATCATTACTATTTGTGGTTAATAGTCAAATTCGTCATTGAAAGATCACTCATTCTTTAAATTAGTTCTCAAAAAATTTTTTTAGTCATATTATTAGTTTTTAAAAGATAAAACGTAATAAGTCAAATTGGTCATTCCGTTAATTAGATGATGACATGCCACGTTAAGTGCCATGTGGCATGATAATGATGTGGTAGGTTAATACAACGTATCACAAGATGATTCGTTAACTTGTCAAGTTAGTGACACCTAGCACGCCACGTATCACCTGACATATAAAAAGTTATTTATAATCAAAATAGTTTTAGAAAATACAGACGTAAGTCATTGTCATCCCTAAAATTTTAAAATTAATCAAATTAGTCCTTATAATTTTTTTTATTTTTTTAATATTAAATTTGAAATAATTTTTTATAGTATTAATTTTAATATTATTTTTTAGATCTTAATAAACAAAATTCTCTTTACATAAAATAATAAAAATAATTAAATTATTATAAAATTATTTTGTCATTTGTATTTTAAAATTTTACATTTTAAATTATAATTTTTATAGTAAATTTTTTTTATTTAAACGAGTTTATCAAATTATTGTTGATTATATATTTAAAAATTTAAATTTTTAAATTTCACAAAATAATATAATAGTTATTTTAAAATTGAAATCTTTTAGATTTTTTAAAATTATAACTTTTTGTTATTGTTTAATTTATATGGTAGAACTCAATAATTGAAAAATCGATTTGTGAGATCACTTGTTGAATCTTAATATTTTAATATAGTTTTTTTAAAAATAACTACTATATTTATTTAGTGAGATCTAAAAGATTAAAAATTTAAAATAACTAATATATTTGTTTAGTAAAATCCAAAATATTGAAACTTTTAGTATATAAGTAGTTTTAATCAAGGTTACGAAAACTGGACTGGTCAATGAACTGGTGAGGTGACTGGTTCACTAGTTCAGTGGTTCGACCGGAGTTCAACCGGTTTAATTAAATATTAAATAAAATTATTAAAAATTTAATAAAATTTAAGATATAATAAAAATTGAAGATGAAAAGTTCATTGATAACATTTAGATTGAATTAAATTTATTGATAACTTTAAAACAACTAACTGAGGCAGAATTTCCACTCAAACTGCAAAAAGTTAATTCAACTTCAATTCTCTTATACAATTCAATTATCCCTTTTTGGGCTGCCAATATACAATTCAATTGAATAATACATTGATAAAATCTCTTATTGTGCAACAAGCCTCTTATAACTAACCAAACCCTAACTACGTTCAACAAATTCAATGCTTTTCAACAACAAAAACTCAGAATACAGACAACTCAACCTCCAAATTCAGAAACATAAAAACTAAGTGATACAATCCAAATTAAATTCAGACTCACATTAAGGAACAATCCGACTCAGAAACACAATCCCAATTCAGAATCTAGTACAAAAAATTAACTCAAAAGTCAGAATCTTAGAAATCGAAACTAAAGAAGCAGCGGCTTACTGGAAACACGACGAGGGAGGAACGGCGGTGACAGTGAGCTCAAAAGAGGATCAGTTTCCTTTTTTTATTTTAATTAATGTTTCAAAACCAGATCAATTTCAGTACTGCACCATTCAAACAAAACAAATCAAATTCAAAACAACACAATTTACACAAATACATACATATATACACAAAATTGAATCAGAAGAAACAGATCTAGAGAGAAAAACAGAGGAACCGAATGAAGCCATTATGGACGAGGAAGTTGAAGGTGTGGTTGTCGCAGTTGTAGGTGAACTTGTTGTTAGAGGAAGGAAGCTTCTGGAGGCACTGGAACGACGGTGAGGAGAACAAGCACGTTGGCGACAGCGAGAAGAACAGGGCTGAGTAGACGTTCGCGATGCCAGAAGCTTTAGAGTTCAGAGTTCAAGATTACGACGCCGCTGACAGCTGCTTCGATCCGCGACGGTGGCAGTTTCGCTGACAGAAGCTCCGATTCGGCGTCAATTGTGGTAGTGACGGTGGAGTTTGTTGGAGGAAGTTAGAAGAGGAAATTAGGGTTGAGGAGGAAAGGTGAGGTGAGTGGTGACTGGAGAAGGTGGCTGCTAGGGTTTGTTTCAATTTGTTTATGAGGAAGGAAAGGGGCTCGTGTTGCTGTTGCGTCGTTTTGGGCTTTTCGTTTTTTTTTTTTTAAACGTTGACGTTTTTATGTTAAACAGTGAATCGGCCTTGGAAAAAAACCGGTCTGGTTCATCCGGTTCACCGGTTATCCACCGGTTTATCCAGTTTTTATCGATTTTTTACAGGCCGATTTTGAGGATGACCGGATTGGCTAGAGGACCGGTTCCCGGTTAATCTGGTCGAATCGGCCAGTCCGGTCCGGTTTTCAGAACCATGATTTTAATATTTTGAATTTCACTAAATAAATATAGTAGTTATTTTAAATATTTTAATCTTTTAGATCTCACTAAATAAATATAATAGTTATTTTAAAAAAATTATATTAAAATATTAAGATTCAACAAGTGATCCCATAAATCGATTTTTCAATTATTGAGTTCTACCATATAAATTAAACAATAATAAAAATTATAATTTTAAAAAATATAAAAAATTTAAATTTTAAAATAACTACTATATTATTTAGTGGGATTTAAAATATTAAATTTTTAAATATATAATCAACAATAATTTGATAAACTCGTTTAAATAAAAAAAATTTACTATAAAAAAAATATAATTTGTAAATATAAAATTTTAAAACATAAATGGCAAAATAACTTTATAATAATTTAATTATTTTTATTATTTTATGTAAAGAGAATTTTGTTCATTAAGGTCTAAAAAATAATATTAAAATTAGTATTATCAAAAATATTTTAAATTTAATATTATGAAGAAAAAATAAAAAATTTATATAAGGGCTAATTTGATTAATTTTTAAAAATTTTAAGGATAAAATGACTTACGTCTGGACTTTCAATGACTATTTTGATTATAAATAACTTTTTATATATCAAGTGACACGTAACGTACTAGATGTTACTGACCTGATACATCAACCAATCATCTTGTAACACGTGGCATTAACCTACTACGTCATCGTACCATGTGTCACTTAATGTGACACGTCATCATCTAATTAATGAAAGAATCAATTTAATTTATGTTTTATCTTTCAAAGACTAATATAATTAAAAAAATTTTTAAAAATTAATTAAATAATAAATAATATCAGACACAAATTTAACTATTAACTCTTATTATTTGTAAATGTCTTTTGTTGTCTTTGATGAATGAAACTCTATCGTTTTTATATAAAACATAATAAATAAACACACTTTTGGTCCTTCAAATTTGTCCTCGCACAATATTAAAAAATTATTTTAAAATAGTTATTAATTATGTGAGTCAAACTTGGTCCATTTAAATTATACTATTTAAGAATTTTTTAATCACTTAACTCTTAAACTTTTTTTGTTTATTGTATATATATGACCTCCAACTAGATGAAGAAAATACACGTTCGAAGTTACTTATGATAATTGATAGGTATAAATGTTTTGAACGTCAAATGTGAAATTAAATAAACTAAAAATTATAATCAAGTATAAAGGTTATCTTCCTTTTCTTTTTGTAACATGTAGGTGTTTTTGGAGTTTTTAATATCATTTACTCATTTGTGATTTTTTTGTTTTTATTTATTTAGTTTTTTCTTGTCTTTGTTTCTTTTTTTCCCCTCTAATTTAGTCAACGGAAACCCAGAGAGGCAATCAAAATTTGGATTCCAAATAAAATGGATGCTCTTGGAAATGAAATAAACACCCATTTTTTAACATTCTTAATAATCTCATTCCTCACATAAAGTTACTAGAGTTCTCATTACAAGTCCCTTTCGGCATTCCCAAGAGAAAAAACTAGAAAAAGAAAACACATTGACCCAACTTCAAAAGAAAAAGATGCAGACTCGAGAGGAAAGAAAAAAGCGTAGATAATACACTCACTAGTCATAATTGTAAAGGAATCAAGAATTATATTAACTGTAAAATGCAAAGGTTATGAAACTAGCATTGCTATTATGTTAATATCAGTTGCCAAGCTTCCCCTTAACCAAAACATCCAACAGCCACGCATCCAAAGTTTCTTTATTTTCTCACTCTTTTAACCTTTATCTGCTTCATGATAATACCCGTAAATGCTTCTTCTTTACACTTCCACCACCACAAAGTTTCGTAAATAAGAACCCACCCAAAGTCCTCGCTACATGTACAATTGTACACGCCTACAATGGCACCTCTCTTACTCCTTTTCTTTATCTTCTTCGCCTCTTCTTCTCCACTAACACACTCTCGAACCAGGCCCCTCAAAACGACAATGCTCGACGTCGCTTCATCCCTTCAGAAAACCACCCGTAATGGCCCCACTTCATACTCCCTAAAAACACAACCTTCAGAATCTACACTCTCCCTTCAACTCCTTTCTCGCGCTTCAATTCAAAAGCACCAATCATACACGAACAACTACAAGTTATTCACACTCTCATTACTCGAGCGCGATTCAGCCCGAGTCAAGGTCATAGAAACTCGCCTAGATCTCGCTCTGAAACGAGTTTCACGCCCGGATCTTCACCCGGCCAAGTCGATGACCGAGTTAGACCCGGAGGAAATGCAAGGACCGTTGATATCCGGAACGAGTCAAGGAAGCGGCGAGTACTTCGTTCGAGTCGGAATCGGTAACCCGCCAAGTCAAGCTTACCTGGTCATCGACACGGGCAGCGACGTAAGCTGGATCCAGTGCGCACCTTGCGCCGACTGCTATGACCAAGCTGATCCAATATTCCAGCCGGCTTCATCGGCTTCCTATGCACCAATCCCCTGCACCGCGGCGCAGTGCAAGTCCCTAGACCTCTCCGAGTGCCGTAACGGAACCTGCCTCTACGAGGTTTCTTATGGCGACGGTTCTTTCACAGTCGGCGAGTTCGCGACGGAGACCATTACGCTCGGCTCCGTTTCAGTTCCCAACGTAGCCATCGGCTGCGGCCACAACAACGAAGGCTTGTTCGTCGGAGCTGCTGGCTTGCTCGGCCTCGGAGGCGGCGCGTTGTCTTTCCCGGCTCAGCTCAACGCCACTTCATTTTCCTACTGTCTCGTGGACCGCGATTCTGACCATGTTTCAACTCTCGAGTTTCACTCGGCATTATCTCATTACGCCGTCACGGCGCCTTTACGGCGGAACAAGGCGATGAACACATTCTATTATGTTGGACTGACCGGAATTGGTGTGGGCGGTGAGGTACTTCCTATTCCGGAGGCGAGTTTCGAGGTGGATAGCACCGGCGCCGGAGGTGTTATTGTGGATTCTGGCACGGCTGTGACGAGGTTAAAAGAGGAGGTGTACGACGTTCTGAGGGATGCGTTTCTGAGCGGGACAAAAGGGTTGCAGAGGGCGAACGGTGTGGCGTTGTTTGATACTTGCTACGACTTGTCGTCTAAGTCGAGCGTTGAGGTTCCGACGGTGTCGTTTCATTTTCCTGGGGGGAGGGAGTTACCGTTACCGGCGAAGAATTACCTGATACCGGTTGACTCGGTGGGGACGTTCTGCTTTGCCTTCGCCCCCACTACGTCTTCCTTGTCGATAATTGGGAATGTTCAGCAGCAAGGGACACGTGTCGGTTTCGATGTCGCTAACTGGGTCGTTGGATTCTCTGTCGATAGCTGCTAGTCGTAGATGGATTATGCCTGTGCAAATTTTAATTTAACTATTTAATTTAATATTCTCTGTTGTTATTATTTGTTTAAACTTTTTGTTTTGTTTTCCACTTTTTTCTTCTTTTTTTTTTTTTCGGTTCAGTAATTTGACTAATTTCCCTAGTTGCATGGATCGGCACAAAAGATAAAGGGACATAGAAAAGGAATATTTCCAACGTTGTGAAGTTAGGTTTCCAGATATGGATGTGGAGACGGGAAAGAAAGGTAGATAAATGAGTGATTGGTTGGTGGTCTCACCACTATAAACATTAAAATTATCCATAAATCATTTCTCAATATAAAATATATATTAAAAATAAATTAAATTATATATATATATATATAATAATTTATTTTAATAATTAATTTTAATATACAAAATAATATTTTTAAAATTATTTTAGACTATTAAATTTTGATTTTTGTTTCATTTAATTAAAAATATTTTATAACCTTTTCATTTAACAAGTTATTTGAATAATATTATAAAAAATATAAATTAAAAATACTAAAATCATTAAATATTGATTGCACATATTTAACATAGTGCATATATATCAAGATTATAGTATTACGAGTTTTTTTCTTTTATGTAATTTTAAAATAATAAATTATCTCCGTTTAAATTCCATCAAGTCCAATCATTATTATATGGGATATGATATTGTTTTAGAGAATAAAAACTTCTAATCTACCATAATTTTTAAGCTGGATGTGAGTGATACTTACATAAAATTTCAACTTCAAGGCAATAATAGTTTAAGAGGTATAAAGATTAAAGTAAATTCTATACCTCAAGGTAGACATTTCACCTTATATTTATAGTGCGTTTTTGGTGAATATGAGGAAAGATTCGTAATACTATCTCCATTTGGATTCTGACACTGTTGATGATTCTGAGTACTATGTTTTGAGGTGGAGGGTTCTTGATCAAGCTGCTTAATTGGTCCACAGACATTGCGAAGGAGATTTTTCATCATTTTTCTTACTTATGTGGTGTGTAAGAACCTGAAATTAATTTAACTATTTAATTAAAATAAAATAATAATTTAACTTTTTGAAATAGGTCGAAAAATATAAGAATATCAATTAGAAAATTTAAAAGTGAGATTTAGAATCGAATTTTTTTGAGTGGAAAAAATATAATTTTCTGTAGAAAAATACGTAAAAGCATGTATCGACCTAAATTAGTATGGTACTGTGAGTGAAAAAATTAAATTATGAGTGAATAAATTGAATTTTATAATTTAAAGAAGATAAAAGTAACTGGAATAAAAAATTGCGCATTTATTATGAAGGTTTTGACCCAAAATTGGGCCAAACGAATCAAAACGTGAATCAGGTCTAAGTGGGTCCAAGTCCCTCCTTTCACTTGAGCCAATTTAACCTAATTACACTTGAAAGAGAGGGGAGGCACGGTGAAGAGAAGAAGAGAGTAACCAAAACTTAGAGCACTATTCACATTCTTCTTGTTTTGCTTGTAATTTTGATATGAAGCTCTGATTGATGAGCCATTTGTGGCCACGCGTCGCTCTCCTCATCCTCTTCGATTCTATCTAGATATTATGGTAAGTACTTCGAAGTCTTTTGTCCAATTTTATTTTCCCCATTCAATTTGTGTTTTGGTTTGGTTTTAAGAAAATCTTGTGATTTTGATTATTTAGTGTAAGAACTGCAATTAATTAACCGTTTAATTAAAATAAGTTAATTGCCCAAAATAGGTTCAAAAATTTAGAATGTTAATTAAAAAATTTAAATATGATATTTAGACTCAGTAGATTTTTTGAGTTGGAAAATGTAATTTTCTGTGGAGAATTGCGTAAAAATGCGTACCAGTAAATTAGCTGGCAGTACTGGTTTAGGTTTGTCTAATACTACATGAGAGTAATAAAAACGGTAGAAAAAATTAGAGAAATAATTAAAGTTAAAAATCGGACGCAAATTCTAAAGATTTGGCCCAACGTTGGAACAAACGGACCAAAAATGTTAACGGGTTATATCGGACCCAAATTGGGCCCAAGTCCAACATATATATACCTCACTTAAGAGCCAATTCAACTTATTTTCACCCACAAATAAGAAAAGGGGCGCTGTTGAGTTGAGAGAAGAGAGGAGAGGATTTACTATTCATATCTATCTTCATTTGATCATATCTTGAGCTACGGTACTTTGATTGACGAGCCGTTTGTGGCCACGCGAAACTCTTGTTGAGCTCTTCATTTCTAGCCAAACAAAGTTGGTAAGAACTCAAAAATCATGCTCCAGTTTCTTTCCTAATGAAATATGCAATTTTACGTTTAGTTTTTTAGTAGATTTTGTGATTTTAGTTGTTTAGGTATGATCTAGTAGCGGGTTATTGTTGGGTTTTGTCCTAAATTATAATGGGTAAGGTAAGATTTTCTTAAACCCTCATAAAATTATGATTTTGGTAAACCCTAGGTATTGATTATGATGAATTAATTATGTATAGCTTGGAATTTATGATTATTGGAGCTTTTGGATTGTGTGTGGTGGCTTGTTGAACTTGGAGACTTGTGAAAGCTTAGTTGAGGTCAAATTTTGGTGTTTGATGCATATTGGAAATCGGCTAAGGTATGGTTTCGATTTTCTTTATGTAATATGTAATGTTTCGTGAAACTTAGGCTAGTGACCTTTAAGAAAGGATTGAAGTATATGAGTTGAATGAAATGATCTTTTGATATGGAGTTGTTGTGGTGATATGAAGTTGGTATTGATGATAAGTTTTAATATTTGTTGATGCTAGTGATTATTATTGATTTTGGTTGATAATTAATGATGAATATTGATGTTGTTGGTAATGGATGACGAGTGTTGATATTGTTGATAAATGATGTGGATTATGAGTTTTGATGATGACAAATTGATGCTTGGATTGATAAGTATTGAAGGAGTTGATAAATTGGGATATTAAAAGTTGGATGTTGTATAGTTGAATAATGATGGGAACTTATAAGTTTTTGTACGAATTAGGTTGAATTTAGAGTTGGATGAGGTGAGTATTAAATATTTAGATGATTGAATGATTGATATGGTTGAGAAATATTTGGTATGGATTCTTGAGTGATTTTGGTATTGTTGGGTTGTGAATAATTTGGTTTTGAATTGAAAGTTTTGGTAAATTTGAGGTTCAAAGGTTTTTGGTAAAAGCAGATTTTTGACCAACTTCAGCAGATCATAACTTGAGCCTCGGGTTTTGGATTTGAATAAACTTAGTCTCAAATTAAAGATAATTTAAAAAGCTTTAAAAAGGTATATATATTTGTGGAAATTGGAATTTTGTAGAAAAAGTTATAGACGTTGGAAGTTAGGGTCAAAAATCTAATTTCTGTCATGTGTGCCCACGCACACCTCTGTGCGTACGCACAAAACAGAGTGGGTGTTTCAAGTTGTGCTTACGCACAACATCATCCAAACGCACAGGTCGGGAAAGCTTTTGGTGTGTGCGTACGCAGACAACCCTGTGCGTACGCATAAGCCCTATTCTTTACCTAAAATCCTATTTTTAACTGTTTTACCTTCTTGGCAAGCTTGGAAACTTCTGTAACACTTGTTTATGATCCCTTAGCTTGTTTTCAGGCTTTGAAATATAGGAGAATACAATAAATGAATTAGTTAACTATTTTCTGGTAATAAGTTTAGAAAACGGAGACTTAGGTTTCTGAAGTACTGGGGATGAACTAGCTGGGTATTTGTGATGGAGTACTAGATTGATCATGTACTTGTGAATTGAGAACTGAGGATGGTTGTAACGAGTTTGGAACTTGGAGATGATGGGACTTGGACTGTATGAGCAGTGATTATTTAGAATATGTTGAGGGTTTCTGGCCTGGTAAGGATAGTGGTATAATCCCACTTGCTCAGTGTGTAAACCGTGGTACAGGGATGGTGGTTTTATCCCGCCTGCAGTGAGGACGGAGGTTTTATCCTGCTCACGTATTGATGAATTATTTAGCAAGGACGGTGGTTTAATTCCGCTTGTAGATTGATTTGTGAATGCAACCCGAGCAAGGATGGTGGTCTAATCCCGCTTGTTCGAGGTGCCTAGTAAGGATGGTGGTTTAATCCCGCTTACTGTGGAGGCAAGGACGATGGTATATTCTCGCTTGCATGTTCCGGACAAGGATGGTGGTTTAATCCCGCTTGTTTATGAAACCTACGGATAAGTATGGTGATCTAATCCCGCTTATGCGAGTCGGGTCTGGCAACAAAACCGACGCGTGAGCTCATGGCCAATAGGGTAGGCATTCATCATATGCATCTCTTATGTGTTTGTTTGCTTTGATTACTTGCAGTTTGCCTAAATGTATAATATGCCTACTTGCTTCTTGAATTACTTGCTATACATTAATATTACATGTGTATTACTTGTTTGCATGTACTTGTGATTGTTTGGTGCTGAGGAGGTCAGGTAGGCGGTGGTGATTAGATCGCACGGAGGTTAGGCTGGCGAAGGCTGTGGGATACAGTGATGTGATTGGTATTAGTTAGAAATCCCCTAAGTTTAGATAACCCTATTCATGGTTTATGGTTTAAGTTATTTATTTCGTTAAGCTTGAATATCGGTATCGATGTGAAGTTCTAGGATTGCCTTTGGTGTCCTGGAACCTTACATCTTATATATTGGGCACTATTACCAAATTGAGAATCTCTGGTTCTCATACCATATGTTGTTGTTGTTTTTTAGATGCAGGTTGTAATCCACTACGATGATTTTGCAGACATGGTAACAGAGCGGAGAATAATCTTTCTTATATTTTATTCTGCTTTATTTTTGTTGTAGTTATCCTCTCATGATTTTGTATATTTTAACTTTGTTGCCTTAGAGGCTTATTTTTGAAAACTTTGGAAGATAGGTTGTTGTTGTTTTAAACTTCAAAACTCTGTTGTATTCAGTTTGACTAGCCGTCCTAAACTCCGCAGGCTGTGACTAGTCCTCTTTTTGTATATCATACTTATACATATATCTATCTTGATTATTATTGTAATATGTCCTATGTTATATCTTGCACCTTAATGCATTTAGTTATTATGTGTGGATGCTTCACGCTTTGTAATTCTGCTTTTTGTGACTTTGAGTTTTTACTCTTTCATCGGGCTTCTAGTATGGTATGAGCTTTAGAACTATCGTGACACTTTGTTATTCTTCGCTTTACGGCTAAAGGTATGGCTTAAGGTAATAGGGTGTTACATTTAGGGGTGTTCTAGTATGAGCTACTGGTGAATTCCATCCAAATTTCGTGTGGGTTAAGGTAAGAAAGTTTAACTCCCTTCATTATCCCCAATTTTATGTATAAACCCTTGTATGTATGTTGAGATATATTGTTGTGACTAGATTATATGGAATAGAGATTGGTTGGGTTGAATTTGGTGTGAAGCAGAAATTGATTGACGAATTTGAGTACTAGAATTTGAGTGGTGGACCTTGGAGATTGAGCAAGTAAAGGCTTCAAGGGTTTGAACCGTTGACATTCAAGTACGGGTTTGAGTTTCGAGTAAAGTTATGTGAATGCCTAGGTTAGTTGTCCTTCGCATATGATTGAATGGTATTGATTGTATTTGTGATTAGTTGGTTGTAGTTGAGAATTGAGGATTTGATTGTTGTTGAGTTTGGGTATGAATTATGATGAAAATGTGGTATGTTGAATGAGAAACAGTGAGTATGATGTATGTTGATGATGTATTATGGCTTAGCTTTGAGTCTTGTTAATTTTGGATATGAATGTGGTGTTGTGAAAAATTGGACTTAAGGCCATAATAGAGTGAGGCGTCCCCTATGAGATAAGCTATAGTAAGTTGCATAATTGCTAATATTTGATTTGATTGTGATTAATAAATGATTAGTTTGGTTGGATTGAAACTTGTTTAATTTGAGTGTTGAATAGATAGAGAGTGATTAAATGGTTGATAGATGTTAGAATTATTGTGTTAGACTTGTTGATAAGGTGTTGAATTGGGAGGAAATAGTGAATGGGTATTAAGTATGCTTAGAAAAGGGTTTTGGATTGAGAATTGGTAAAAATGTATGGTTTGTAACAATTGGTGAAAATGAGTTTTTGAGCAACTTCGGCAGGTCGTAACTCGGTCCTCGGAGTTGAAAATTTAACAAAGTTAGACTTTTATGAAAATATATTCAATAATATTTTCATTGGTTCAAGAATGGTTGAAAAATGAATTTTGGTGAAAAAATTTATGAAAGTTTGAAAATTAGGTTGAAAAACTTATTTCTGTAGTATATTAGCTTTTTAAAATTTTGATATGCATGCGTACGCAGAAACATCATGCGTATGCGAGTATTGGGCACTGCCCAACACCCTCGCATACACGAAAACGGCTTGTGTATGAAAAAATGACCATTTTCACACATCATGCGTACGCGCGGATTGATGAGCGGATAATTTATACGCGTTTTGGCATTGTTTTTAGTATGTTTTTAGTAGAATCTAGTTACTTTTAGGGATGTTTTCATTAGTTTTTATGTTAAATTCACATTTCTAGACTTTACTATGAGTTTGTGTGTTTTTCTGTGATTTCAGGTATTTTCTGACTGAAATTGAGGGACTTGAGCAAAAATCAGATTCAGAGGTTGAAGAAGGACTGCTGATGCTGTTGGATTCTGACCTCCCTGCACTCAAAGTAGATTTTCTGGAGCTACAGAACTCAAAATGGCACGCTTCCAATTGCGTTGGAAAGTAGACATCCAGGGCTTTCCAGAAATATATAATAGTCCATACTTTGCCTAAGTTTAGATGACGCAAACTGGCGTTCAACGCCATCTCTCTGCCCAATTCTGGAGTTCAGCGCCAGAAAGGGATCAAAAACCAGAGTTGAACGCCAGAAATGGATCAAAACCTGGCGTTCAACTCCACAAATGGCCTCTGCATGTGGAAATTTAAAGCTCAGCCCAAGCACACACCAAGTGGGCCTCGGAAGTGGATTTATGCATCAATTACTTACTTCTGTAAACCCTAGTAGCTAGTTTATTATAAATAGGACCTCTTACTATTGTATTAGACATCCTGGATCATATTTTGATCCTGTGATCACGTTTTGGGGGCTGGCCATCTCGGCCATGCCTGGACCTTTCACTTATGTAATTTTAACGGTAGAGTTTCTACACTCCATAGATTAAGGTGTGGAGCTCCGCTGTTCCTCAAAGATTAATGCAAAGTACTACTGTTTTCTATTCAATTCATCTTATTTTGCTTCTAAGATATTCATTCGCACTTTAACCTGAATGTGATGAACGTGACAATCATCATCATTCCCTATGAACGCGTGCCTGACAACCACTTCCGTTCTACATTAGATTGAATGAGTATCTCTTAGATCTCTTAATCGGAATCTTCGTGGTGTAAGCTAGAATGATGGCGGCATTCAAGAGAATCCAGAAAGTCTAAACCTTGTCTGTGGTATTCCGAGTAGGATTCAATGATTGAATGACTGTGATGAGCTTCAAACTCGCGATTGCTGGGCGTAGTGACAGACGCAAAAGGGTAGTAAATCCTATTCCAGCATGATCGAGAACCGACAGATGAATAGCCGTGCCGTGACAGGGTGCGTTGACCACTTTCACTGAGAGGATAGGATGTAACCATTGACAAGGGTGATGCCTCCAGACGATTAGCCGTGCCGTGACAGGGCATTTGGATCATTTTTCCGAGAGAAGACCGAAAGTAGCCATTGACAATGGTGATGCATCACATAAAGCTAGCCATGGAAAGGAGTAAGACTGATTGGATGAAGATAGCAGGAAAGCAGAGGTTCAGAGGAACGAAAGCATCTCTATTCGCTTATCTGAAATTCTCACCAATGATTTACATAAGTATTTCTATCCCTATTTTATTAATTATTTTCGAAAACCCTATTACTATTTTATATCCGCCTAACTGAGATTTACAAGGTGACCATAGCTTGCTTCATACCAACAATCTCCGTGGGATTCGACCCTTACTCACGTAAGGTATTACTTGGACGACCCAGTGCACTTGCTGGTTAGTTGTGCGAAGTTGTGAACCATGGTATTGGCATCATGTTTTTGGCGCCATTACCAGGGAAAGAAAGAGCGATGAATTTTACATAATCAAAGTGTAATCACAATTTCTGCGCACCAAGTTTTTGGCGCCATTGCCGGAGATTGTTCGAGTTTGGACAACTGACGGTTCATCCTGTTGCTCAGATTGGGTAACTTTCTTTTCGTTTTCTTTTCAAAAAGTTTTCAAAAATTTTTCAAAAATCTTTCAAAAATTTCTCCTTTGTTTTCGAAAAAAAATTTTAAAATAAAAATGTTTTCAAAAATTTTATAATTTTATTCAAAATTTTTAAGAATGAATTCTAGTGTTTCATGAAGCATGTGAAGCCTGGCTGGCTGTAAAGCCATGTCTAAATTCATTTGGACTGAAGCTTCCAATTTGTTATCAAGAGCAAGCTAGTTGGTGCTAATCCACCTACTACTGTTCATGATCTACCTGTTACATGCTAAAGCTTGGCTGGCTATTAAGCCATGCCTGACCCTTTGATTGGAGCTTTAGACTAAAGAGCATAAGATTCCTGGAATTTATATTAAAAATTTTGGAATCCTTATTTTCCTTTTTCAAAATGATTTTTGAAAAAATTAAAAGAAAATACAAAAAAAAATCATAAAATCAAAAAAAAAAAATCAAAAATATTTTTGTGTTTCTTGTTTGAGTCTTGAGTCATGTTATAAGTTTGGTGTCAATTACATGTGCATCTTGCATTTTTTCGAAAAAAATTCATGCATTCATAGTGTTCTTCATGATCTTCAAGTTGTTCTTGGTAAGTCTTCTTGTTTGATCTTTGCATTTGCATGTTTTGTGTCTTTTCTTGTTTTTCATATGCATTCTTGAATTCTTAGTGGCTAAGCATTAAAGAATTCTAAGTTTGGTGTCTTGCATGTTTTCTTTGCATTAAAAATTTTTCAAAAATGTGTTCTTGATGTTCATCATGATCTTCATAGTATTCTTGGTGTTCATCTTGACATTCATAGCATTCTTGCATGCATCACATGTTTTGATCTAAAATTCTCATGCATTGCATAATTTTCATGTTTTTCTCTCTCATCATTAAAAATTCAAAAAATAAAAAAATATCTTTTCCCTTTTTTTTTCTCTCATAAATTCGAAAATTTGAGTTGACTCTTTCAAAAATTTTTAAAAAAATCTAGTTGTTTTTATGAGTCAAATCAAATTTTCAATTTAAAAATCTTATCTTTTTCAAAAATCAAATCTTTTTCATTTTTCTTAGTTATTTTCGAAAATTTCAAAAATATTTTTTAAAAATATTTTTCTTAATTTTACATCATATTTTCGAAAATAACAATAACAATTAATGTTTTGATTCAAAAATTTCAAGTTTGTTACTTGCTTGTTAAGAAAGATTCAAACTTTAAGTTCTAGAATCATATCTTGTGATTTCTTGTGAATCAAGTCACTAATTGTGATTTTAAAAAAATCAAATCTTTTTCAAAACTAATTTCAATCATATCTTTTCAAAAATATCTTCTTATCTTATCTTTTTCAAAAATTTGATTTCAAAATATCTTTTCTAACTTCTTATCTTCTTATCTTTTCAAAATTGATTTTCAAAATTTGTTTTAACTAACTAACTAACTTTTGTTTGTTTCTTATCTTTTTCAAAACCACCTAACTAACTTTCTCTCTCTCATTTTCAAAAATATCCTCCCCCTTTTTCAAAATTTCTTTTTAATTAACTAATTATTTTAATCTTCGAAAATTACTAACCTTTTTCAAAAAACTATTTTCGAAAATCACTAACTCTTTTTCAAAAATTATTTTCGAAAATCATCTTTCTCTCTCATCTCCTTCTATTTTATTTATTCATCTACTAACATCTCTCCATCACTCCCCAAAAATCCGAACCCTCTCTCTCTGAGTTCAGATTTTCTCTTCTTCTTTTCTTCTACTCACATAAGGGAACCTCTATGCTGTGGTAAAAAGGATCCCTATTATTGTTATTTTTCTGCGCCCTCTTCTTTGTCATATGAGCAGGAGCAAGGACAAGAATATTCTTGTTGAAGCAGATCCAGAACCTGAAAGGACTCTAAAAAGGAAACTAAGAGAAGCTAAATTACAACAATCCAGAGATGACCTTTCAGAAATTTTCGAACAGGAAGAGGAGATGGCAGCCGAAAATAATAATAATGCAAGGAGGATGCTTGGTGACTTTACTGCACCAAATTCCAATTTACATGGAAGAAGCATCTCCATTCCTGCCATTGGAGCAAACAATTTTGAGCTGAAACCTCAGCTAGTTTCTCTAATGCAGCAGAACTGCAAGTTTCATGGACTTCCATCTGAAGATCCTTTTCAGTTCTTAACTGAATTCTTGCAGATCTGTGATACTGTTAAGACTAATGGAGTAGATCCTGAAGTCTACAGGCTCATGCTTTTCCCTTTTGCTGTAAGAGACAGAGCTAGAGTGTGGTTGGACTCTCAACCCAAAGACAGCCTGAACTCTTGAGATAAGCTGGTCACGGCTTTCTTAGCCAAGTTCTTTCCTCCTGAAAAGCTGAGCAAGCTTAGAGCTGATGTTCAAACCTTCAGACAGAAAGAAGGTGAATCCCTCTATGAAGCTTGGGAAAGATACAAGCAGCTGACCAAAAAGTGTCCTTCTGACATGCTTTCAGAATGGACCATCCTGGATATATTCTATGATGGTTTATCTGAGCTATCAAAAATGTCATTGGATACTTCTGCAGGTGGATCCATTCACCTAAAGAAAATGCCTGCAGAAGCTCAAGAACTCATTGACATGGTTGCTAATAACCAGTTTATGTACAATTCTGAGAGGAATCCTGTGAGTAATGGGACGCCTATGAAGAAGGGAGTTCTTGAAGTTGATACTCTGAATGCCATATTGGCTCAGAACAAAATATTGACTCAGCAAGTCAATATGATTTCTCAGAGTCTGAATGGAATGCAAAGTGCATCCAACAGTACTCAAAAGGCTTCTTATGCAGAAGAAGCTTATGATCCTGAAAACCCTGCAACAGTAGAGGTGAATTACTTAGGTGAACCTTATGGAAACACCTATAATCCATCATGGAGAAATCATCCAAATCTCTCATGGAAGGATCAAAGGCCTCAACAAGGCTTTAATAATGGTGGAAGAAACAGGTTTAGCAATAGCAAGCCTTTTCCATCACCCACTCAGCAACAGACAGAGAATTCTGAACAAAATACCTCTAATTTGGCAAACTTAGTCTCTGATCTGTCCAAGGCCACTGTAAGTTTCATGAATGAAACAAGGTCTTCCATTAGAAATTTGGAAGCACAAGTGGGCCAGCTGAGTAAGAGGATCACTGAAATCCCTCCTAGTACTCTCCCAAGCAATACAGAAGAGAACCCAAAAGGAGAGTGCAAGGCCATTGACATAAGCACCATGGCCGAACCTGTAAGGGAAGGAGAGGACGTGAATCCCAAGGAGGAAGACCTCCTGGGACGTCCAGTGATCAATAAGGAGCTTCCCTCTGAGGAACCAAAGGACTCTGAGGCTCATCTAGAGACCATAGAGATTCCATTGAACCTCCTTATGCCCTTCATGAGCTCTGATGAGTATTCCTCTTCTGAAGAGAATGAGGATGTTACTGAAGAGCAAACTGCTAAGTTTCTTGGTGCAATCATGAAGCTGAATGCCAAATTATTTGGTATTGAAACTTGGGAAGATGAACCTCCCTTGTTCACTAATGAACTAAGTGATCTGGATCAACTGACATTGCCTCAGAAGAGACAGGATCTTGGAAAGTTCATAATACCTTGTACCATAGGCACCATGATCTTTAAGGCTCTGTGTGACCTTGGTTCAGGGATAAACCTCATGCCCCTCTCTGTAATAGAGAAACTGGGAATCTATGGGGTGCAAGCTGCTAAAATCTCATTAGAGATGGCAGACAATTCAAGAAAACAGGCTTATGGATAAGTAGAGGACGTGTTAGTAAAGGTTGAAGGCCTTTACATCCCTGCTGATTTCATAGTCCTGGATACTAGAAAGGAAGAGGATGAATCCATCATCCTAGGAAGACCTTTCCTAGCCACAGCAAGAGCTGTGATTGATGTGGACAGAGGAGAATTGATCCTTCAATTAAATAAGGACAACCTTGTGTTTACAACTCAAGGATCTCTCTCTGCATCCATGGAGAGGAAGCAGAAAAAGCTTCTCTCAAAGCAGAGTCAACCAAAGCCCTCACAGTCAAACTCTAAGTTTGGTGTTGGGAGGCCACAACCAAACTCTAAGTTTGGTGTCAAACCCCCATATCCAAACTCTAAGTTTGGTGTTGGGAGGTCTCAACAATGCTCTGAACATCTGTGAGGCCCCATGAAAGCCCACTGTCAAGCTATTGACATTAAAGAAGCGCTTGTTGGGAGGCAACCCAATTTCTATTTATCTAACTATATTTTTCTTAGTTATATGTCTTTATAGGTTCATGATCATGAGGAGTCACAAAATAAATATAAAAATTGAAAACAGAATCAAAAACAGCAGAAGAAAAATCACACCCTGGAGGAAGCATCTGCCTGGCGTTCAACGCCAGAACAGAGCATGGTTCTGGCGCTGAACGCCCAAAATGGGCAGTATCTGGGCGCTGAACGCCCAAAATGGGCATCATCTGAGTGCTGAATGCCAGAATTGCACCCTGGAGAGGAGCTGGCGTTGAACGCCCAGAACAAGCATGGTTCTGGCGTTTAACGCCAGAAATGGGCAACAAATGGGCGTTAAACGCCCAAAATAGGCACCAACCTGGTGCTGAACACCCAGAGTTGTGTGCAAGGGCATTTTGCATGCCTAAATTGGTGCAGGGATGTAAATGCCTTGACACCTCAAGATCTGTGGACCCCACAGGATCACCTCAGGATCTGTGGACCTCACAGGATCCCTACCCACCTCACCCTCTCTTTCTCCATTCATGACCATCCCTTCTGTTTTCTATTCACCACTCACATCCATACACACATCCCTCCATCTCCTCCATATCTTCTTCTTCTTCTTCTATTCTTTCTTCTTTCGCTCGAGGGCGAGCAACATTCTAAGTTTGGTGTGGTAAAAGCATAAGCTTTTTGTTTTTTCATTACCATTAATGGCACCTAAGACTGGAGAAACCTCCAGAAAAGGGAAAGGGAAGACAAAGGCTTCCACCTCCGAGTCATGGGAGATAGAAAGATTTATCTCAAGGGGCTATAGCTCAGTGGTAGAACATGTGGCTACAAATCAAGAGATCCCTGAGATACCTCAGGGGATGCACTTCCCTCCACATAAATATTGGGAGCAAATCAACACCTCCCTAGGAGAATTAAGTTCCAACATGGGACAATTAAGGATGGAACATCAAGAGCACTCCATCATTCTTCATGAAATAAGAGAAGATCAAAAAGCAATGAGGGAGGAGCAATAAAGACAAGGAAGAGACATAGAAAAGCTCAAGAACATCATTGGTTCCTCAAGAAGGAAACGCCACCATCACTAAGGTGGATTCATTCCTTGTTCTTATTTCTTCTGTTTTTCGTTTTCTGTTATGTGCCTATCTATGTTTGTGTCTTCATTACATGATCATTAGTAGTTAGTAACTTTGTCTTAAAGATATGAATGTCCTATGAATCCATAACCTCTCTTAAATGAAAAATATTTTAATTCAAAAGAACAAGAAGTACATGAGTTTTGAATTTATCCTTGAACTTAGCTTAATTATATTGATGTGGTGACAATGCTTCTTATTTTCTGAATGAATGCTTGAACAGTGCATATGTCTTTTGAAGTTGTTGTTTATGAATGTTAAATATGTTGGCTCTTGAAAGAATGATGACTAGGAGACATGTTATTTGATAATCTGAAAAATCATAAAAATGATTCTTGAAGCAAGAAAAAGTAGCAAAGAACAAAGCTTGCAGAAAAAATATAATATAGGCAAAAAAAAATAGAAAGAAAAAGCAAGCAGAAAAAGCCAAAAGCTCTTAAAACCAAGAGGCAAGAGCAAAAAGCCAATAACCCTTAAAACCAAAAGGCAAGGGAAAATAAAAAGGATCCCAAGGCTTTGAGCATCAGTGGATAGGAGGGCCTAAAGGAATAAAATCCCGGCCTAAGCGGCTAAACCAAGCTGTCCCTAACCATGTGCTTGTGGCGTGAAGGTGTCAAGTGAAAACTTGAGACTGAGCGGTTAAAGTCAAGGTCCAAAGCAAAAAAAGAGTGTGCTTAAGAACCCTGGACACCTCTAATTGGGAACTTTAGCAAAGCTGAGTCACAATCTGAAAAGGTTCACCCAATTATGTGTCTGTGGCATTTATGTATCCGGTGGTAATATTGGAAAACAAAGTGCTTAGGGCCACGGCCAAGACTCATAAAATAGCTGTGTTCAAGAATCATCATACTGAACTAGGAGAATCAATAACACTATCTGAACTCTGAGTTCCTATAGATGCCAATCATTCTGAACCTCAATGGATAAAGTGAGATGCCAAAACTATTCAAGAGGCAAAAAGCTATAAGTCCCGCTCATATGATTGAAGCTATGTTTCATTGATAGTTTGAAATTTATAGTATATTCTCTTCTTTTTATCCTATTTGATTTTCAGTTGCTTGGGGACAAGCAACAATTTAAGTTTGGTGTTGTGATGAGCGGATAATTTATACGCTTTTTGGCATTGTTTTTAGTATGTTTTTAGTAGAATCTAGTTACTTTTAGGGATGTTTTCATTAGTTTTTATGTTAAATTCACATTTCTGGACTTTACTATGAGTTTGTGTGTTTTTCTATGATTTCAGGTATTTTCTGACTGAAATTGAGGGACTTGAGCAAAAATCAGATTCAGAGGTTGAAGAAGGACTGCTGATGCTGTTGGATTCTGACCTCCCTGAACTCAAAGTGAATTTTCTGGAGCTACAGAACTCAAAATGGCGCGCTTTCAATTGCGTTGGAAAGTAGACATCCAGGGCTTTCCAGCAATATATAATAGTCTATACTTTGCTCAAGTTTAGATGATGCAAACTAGCGTTCAACGCCAGCTCTCTGCCCAATTCTGGAGTTTAGCGCCAAAAGGGATCAAAAACCAGAGTTGAACGCCAGAAATGGATCAAAACCTGGCGTTCAACTCCACAAATGGCCTCTGCACGTGGAAATTTAAAGCTCAGCCCAAGCACACACCAAGTGGGCCTCGGAAGTGAATTTATGCATCAATTACTTACTTCTGTAAACCCTAGTAGCTAGTTTATTATAAATAGGACCTCTTACTATTGTATTAGACATCCTGGATCATATTTTGATCCTGTGATCACGTTTTGGGGGCTGGCCATCTTGGCCATGCCTGGACCTTTCACTTATGTAATTTTAACGGTAGAGTTTCTACACTCCATAGATTAAGGTGTGGAGCTCCGCTGTTCCTCAAAGATTAATGCAAAGTACTACTGTTTTCTATTCAATTCATCTTATTTCGCTTCTAAGATATTCATTTGCACTTCAACCTGAATGTGATGAACGTGACGATCATCATCATTCCCTATGAACGCGTGCCTGACAACCACTTCTGTTCTACATTAGATTGAATGAGTATCTCTTAGATCTCTTAATCAGAATCTTCGTGGTGTAAGCTAGAATGATGGCGGCATTCAAGAGAATCCAGAAAGTCTAAACCTTGTCTGTGGTATTCCGAGTAGGATTCAATGATTGAATGACTGTGACGAGCTTCAAACTCGCTATTGCTGGGCGTAGTGACAGACGCAAAAGGGTAGTAAATCCTATTCCAGCATGATCGAGAACCGACAGATGAATAGCCGTGCCGTGACAGGGTGCGTTGACCACTTTCACTGAGAGGATAGGATGTAACCATTGACAAGGGTGATGCCTCCAGACGATTAGCCGTGCCGTGACAGGGCATTTGGATCATTTTTCCGAGAGAAGACCGAAAGTAGCCATTGACAATGGTGGTGCATCACATAAAGCTAGCCATGGAAAGGAGTAAGACTGATTGGATGAAGATAGCAGGGAAGCAGAGGTTCAGAGGAATGAAAGCATCTCTATTCGCTTATCTGAAATTCTCACCAATGATTTACATAAGTATTTCTATCCCTATTTTATTAATTATTTTCGAAAACCCCATTACTATTTTATATCCGCCTAACTGAGATTTACAAGGTGACCATAGCTTGCTTCATACCAACAATCTCCGTGGGATTCGACCCTTACTCACGTAAGGTATTACTTGGACGACCCAGTGCACTTGCTGGTTAGTTGTGCGAAGTTGTGAACCATGGTATTGGCATCATGTTTTTCGCGCCATTACCAGGGAAAGAAAGAGCGATGAATTTTACATAATCAAAGTGTAATCACAATTTCTGCGCACCACGGATCCTCTTCTGTTTTATACTCTCGCGTACGTGGGAGGTGGTCCGCGTATATGACTTTCCAATTTCAACAGTCATGCGTATGCGAGGGGTGGCATGTGTATGCATGGCCACCCTATTTCACAAAAACTGTATTTTTGAGTTTTTAACCATTCTTCGAGCCTTCCAAACCCCTGTAAGCTCTGTTATGAGTGTAAAGCCAGTGTAACAGAGGGTAGAAGAGTTAGGAAAAAATCCTAGTGAGTTAATATTAAGAGATGATGGTGAGCAACTATGATTATGACTATGAATGAAGTTCAATATGATTTTGATGATAATTGATGACGATGTGAGCTTGGTACTTGATAATGAAAGTATTGGGTTTTGAATTATGGATTGATATGGCATGGCTGAATGAAGAGAATGAGCTGGAATTGAGAATAATTGTGAGGGCGGTAGTTGTATCCCGCTCACGTGTTAATGAGAGATGTGATATTAAGGAATAATGATAAATTATGAGTAAGGTATGACGAGGGTGGGTATGATTTCCCGAGAATGGATGGAATGTGTACAGTTGTGACTGTGAATATGATCAGGGTTTTTGGCCTGGCAAGGATGGTGGTATAATCTCGCTTGCTCAGTGTGTAAACTATTGTGCAGGAATGGTAGTTTTATCCCGCCTGCCGTGAGGATGGTGGTTTTATCCCATTCACAGACTAAGGAAATTTTGTGAAACAAGGACGGTGGTGTGATTATGCTTGCATATTATTTTGTGAAGCAAGGACGGTGGTGTGATCCCGCTTGGAGATTGAGTTGTGAATGTAACAGAGTAAGGATGGTGGTGTAATCTTGCTTGTTCGAGGTGTCCCGTAAGGATGGTGGTTAAATCCCGCTTATTGTGGAGGCAAGGACGGTGGTTTAATCCCGCTTGCGTGTTCCGAGCAAGGATGGTGGTTTAATCCCTCTTGTTCATGGAACGTACGGATAAGGACGGTGATAAATCCCGCTTATCCGAGTTGGGTCTGGGAACATAACCGACACATGAGCTCATGATCAGTAGGACAAGCATGTAAATCCCAAACAGTTCGTGTGGTTCAAGTAGAATTAAGATTGATGCTGAAGTCAACTTCTCCTTCAATGTCTAAAAACTTTCCTCACATTCGGACGTCCACACAAATGGTATCTCTTTTCTAGTTAACTTAGTCATCAGCAATGTGATTTGTGAAAATCCATGAATGAATCTCCTATAATATCCGGCTAACCCTAAGAAGCTCCTAAACTCAGTCACTGACGTCGGTCTTTCCCATTCCATCACTGCTTCAACTTTTGAAGGATCCACTGCTATCCTTCCTTTACTCACCACGTGACCCAAGAACTTCACTTCCTCCTTTCAGATCTCACACTTTGACAACTTCACATAAAGTTTCCTTTCCTTCAAGATTTGCAACACAATCCTCAGATGCTCCTCATGCTCTTTCATTGTCTTAGAATAACTAAAATGTTATCTATGAACACCACCACAAACTTATCCAAAAAGGGACGAAATACTCTTTCATGTAATCTATGAACACAGTGCATTTGTCAATCTAAAGGACATCACCATGTATTCATAGTGACCATAGCATGTTCTAAATGCAGTTTTCGGAATATCTTCCTCATTCACCCTAATCTGATGGTAACCAGACCTCAAATCAATCTTCGAGAACACTTCAACTCCTTGCAACTGACCCATTAAGTCATCGATTCTCAGTAACAGATACTTGTTCTTCACTATCACTGTGTTTAACTATCGGTAATTGATGAGCGGATATTTTATACGCTTTTTGGCATCATTTTCATATAGTTTTTTAGCATGTTTTGTATAATTTTAATTAAGTTTTCATAGGTTTTAGTGTTAAATTCACATTTTTGGATTCTACTTTGAGTTTGTATATTTTTATGCAATTTCAAATATTTTCTGGCTGAAATTGAGGAGCTGGAGCAAAAGTTTGATTCAGAGACAGAAAAAGCATTGCAGATGCTGTCTATATCTGACCTCCTTGCACTCAGAAGAGCTTTTCTAGAGCTACAAAAGTTCAAATGGAGCCTTCTTAATGGCTATGGAAACCTGACTTCTAGAGCTTTCCAAAAATGTATAATATTCATACTTTGCTTCAGAATAGAAGGCCCAAAACTGGCATCCAACGCCAGCCTCCTGCCCCATTGCAGGCATCCAGCGCCCAAAGAAGGAGTCAAGCATCCAAATGCCCAAAGAGGACCCCTTAGCCAGCGTTCAATGCCCTAGAGGCCTTGTAACACGCGGATCTCATCAAAGCTCAGGCCAAACACTCACCAAGTGGGCCCCAGAAGTGGATTTTAGCACTAAAAGACTGTTTCACCCTTTCTTATGTAATCCTTAGTCATTAGTTTAGTATTTAAGGGATATTTTACATAATCATACAGACCTTTACGGCATATTTTTGTTTAACATTGTATTTTCTATCAGTATGAGTTTCTAAACCTCCTAGGTTGAGGGGAGGAGCCCTACTGAGTTCTATGAATTAATAAAAGTATTACTGTTTCTCTTCAATCCGTGTTTGATTCAATTCTAAGATGTATATTTGTTCTTCAACTTGATGAATGGGATGATTCGTGACAATCAGCTCCATTCTTTATACTAAGACCGCGTGCCTGACAATCACCCATGTTCTTCTTGGGTTCGTGTGAATACGTGACTGGAAAGCATCGAACCGCCGGCTTGATTATACATCTCTCAGACGGCTAATCTACGACTTTGTTAGGGACTTTTCGAGATACCACTTCAGCCAAAGTATGGGGAGATTAGGGTCTCTGTGGTAGAGGCTAGAACCCAAAGGCGCAGCATTCTCTGATCCGGAAAATTCGACCTTGTCTGTTGCATTTTGAATAGGATCATTAAGGAGAATGGACTGCAGGAGTTTCACCCTCAATCAGAATGGATTCGCACTAACCTTGGGGTTCCGATCTGGAGGAGTATTGGGTGCTGCTCAAACCAGCGTCAATCACATACAGCCTGCCATTGAAGAAATTATTCACAATTGAAGAAGACAGTAAGACCAGAGTTAATCCAGAAGGACAAAGAAACTCCAAGCCTTAACCACCTTCTTATCATAGTTTACACAAATTTTGAGTTCTTATTACCTTTTTCATTCCTTTTATGATTTTAACCAAATTCAAACCAATAACTCTTCTATCCGCCTGACTAAGACCTGTAAGATAACCATAGCTTGCTTCAAGCCACAATCCTCATGGGATCGACCCTGACTCGCTCAGGTATTACTTGGACGACCCAGTGCACTTACTGGTTCAGCTGTACGAAGTGTGGGGATTCATGAACCAAGTTTTTGGCGTTGTTGCCGGGGATTGTTCGAGTTTGGACAACTGACAGATTATCTTGTTCCCTAGATCAGGTATTGTCTTTAATTCTGTTAGAGTCTTTTAATTTATTTTATTTTTCTTTTTTCGAAAAAAATCTAAAACCTTTTTCAAAAAAAAATTCTTTTCTTTGTTTAATCTTTGTTTTTGGTTTGAGTCTTTTGTTTTTGTTCGTGTTGAAATTTTTGAATTCCTTGACTCTGTCTTTCTAAAAATTTTTAAAAATAGTTTCTTTGTTTAATTTTTGTGTCAATCTCTAAGTTTGGTGCCTCTTGTGTTTTTCTTTTATAATTTTCGAAAATTTTGTGTTTGGTTTTCAAAAATTTTAAGTTTGGTGTCTTTTGCATGTTCTTGTGTTCTTTGAATTCTTTGAGTCTTGTTCTTGGTGTTCTTCTTGATTTTCAAAGTGTTCTTGTTTTTCTTCTTGTTTTGATCTTAAAAATTTTAATTTTGGTGTCTTTTTGGTGTTTGTCTTCAAATTTTTGAAAACTTGGGGTTCTAGATCTAAAAATTTTAAGTTTTGTGTCTTTTACTTGTTTTTCTCTTTCTTCCTTAAATTCCAAAAAAAAAAATAAAATATCTTTTCTCTTCTTCTCATGAATTTTCGAAAATATTAAATAAAAATTCAGATTTTAATTTTAAATTTTTATCTTATCTTAATTTTTAATTTTCAAAAATCTTATCTTTTTCAAAATCTTATTTTATCTTTTTATCTTTCTTTAAAATTCAAAATTTAAAAATCAAAATTTAAAAATCTTATCTCATCTTATTTCAAATTTTAAAATTCAATTTCAAAAAAATTCACAAATTTAAATTTCAAGTTTCAAAATTTTAAAACCAAACCTTTTCAAAAATCAAATCTTTATCTTATCTTGTTGAATTTTTCAAAATTCAAAATTCAAAACTTCAAAATATCAAATTTCAAATTTCAAAATTCAATTTCAAAATTCAAAATTTAAAATTTAATTTTCAAATTTCAAGTTTTAAATTCAAATCTTTTCTAATCTTCTATCTTATCTTATTTTCAAATCTTTTCTTAATTAGTTACTTGTCTTCTCTCTCTTCTTTTTCAAAACTTTCTAACTAATTCTTCTCTCTCCTAATTTTTGAAAATCCTTCCTCTATTTCTCTCTCTTCTTTTTTGAAATTCATAATTAAATTTTGAATTTCTTTTAATTAATTAATCTTTATTTTTCGAATTGCATTAATAAATAAAACAAAAACAAAAATATTTTAATTCTTGTTTATCTTTTCTACTTCTAATTCTTCTCCTCTCTACTTTTATTTATTTGAATTATTCTTCTCCTTCTTCTATCTTTATTATTCTATCTTTCTCTCCTTTCTTCACATCTTACTGGGAGCTCTCTATACTCAAATCAGATATAGAAGCTTCCTTTCTTTCTTTCTTTTCTTCTTTTCTCGTTTATGACCAAGAACAGGGATAAAGAGCCTCTCTTTAATATTGATACTGAACTTGAAAGGACTTTAAGGAGGAGCTTACAATAAATTAAAGCACAATACTCCGGAAGAAACCTTTCAGAAAATTTTGAACAAGAAGCTGAAGACATGGCCGAACTTGAAGGGGATACAAGAAAGGTTCTTGGTGACTACTCTCCTGATTTCTATGGAGAAAGTATCAATGTACCTCCTATCAGAGCAAGAAGCTTTGAGCTCAACGCATAACTGATCGCCTTAGTATTGCAGAAGTTCTAGTTTCACGAACACCCACAGGAAGACCCCAGTAGGTTCATCATTGACTTCCTGCAGTTCTGTGACACTGCAGAAACCAATGGAATGGACCCCGAATTCCACAAGCTAAAACTATTCCCATTTTCTCTGAGAGATCGAGCAAAAGGTTGGTGGTATATTGCACCCAAAGGAAGTGTGAACACCTGGGATAAGGTTGTTAACAAATTCCTGAATAGGTTCTCTCCCTCGCAGAGATTGGCTAAGCTAGCAACAGATGTTCAGACCCCAGTCAAGATAGAAGTTCTAGATAGGAAGACTGTAGTTGCACCTCTTGTTGAGAGTTATACTTCTCCTAGTGCTATGAGTGGTGACCAGCCTCAAGGAGATACTCACACCTACGACCAGTGGACACCTGAGCTGGTTATTACTTCTCTCACTGAGTTATTTGAGGAGGTGCATCCCTGTAGGGCCCTCACAGAAAGCCTGATGCTCTTTGGGAAGGAGACCTTAAAAGAAGGTGAGACAGTAGTCTTCACCAAAGAGGCCGAACTTTAAGAGTCTGCTACTGAGGGACTTAAGGCAATCAAGGACCAGAATGATCCTGGGAATGCCATTGAGCACGCCCTTACAGAAGAGAAGGAACCTCAAGTTGATTCTTCTCTGGGTGTGCAAGAGGAGCCTGTGATTACCACAGAGCTCGCCCTTGCAGAGGTGAAAGAGCCTCAAAAGCCACTTTTCATTAGCATGCAGAGAGAGCCTGAAGATGAGCAACTAGCTCATCTCGTAGTAGTCGCCAAGAAGCTGCAGTTCAGTATCTCTTTTGCAGAGGTATTGGAGAAGACTCCCTATGTGGCCTGTCTAAACGGTAGCAATTCTGAAAAGAAGGCTCTCAAAGGAGGCACTTGTATAAAAGATTTAGCATTCATACCTTTCCCTTGATGGAAACCAATTCAATCCCTCCTAAGACCAAACTTAAGCTTGGTGTTGGATGGACACTATCCACCAAGGAGGAAGGCCCCACAAGGAAGATGCCTAGGGGTTGGAAAAACAAAAATATCCCTAATGAAGGCTCTCCACCTTAGAAGAAAAGAATTCTTGAAGTTGATACTCTAAATGCCATATTGGCTCAGAACAAGATCTTGACCCAGCAGGTCAATATGATCTCTCAGCATTTGGCTGGAATACAAGCTACAGCTGGCAGCACTCAAGAAGCTTCTTCTGAAGTAGAAGCTTATGATCCTGACCAACCTACCATGGAGGAGGCAAATTACATGGGAGAATCCTATGAAAACACCTACAATCCTTCATGGAGGAATCATCCTAACCTTTCATGGAAGGATCACCAGAAGCCTCAGCAAGGCTTCAATAATAATCAAGGTGGAAGGAACCATAGTAGGTTCAACAACAGGCCACCATTCCCATCTTCTCAAGGGAATATGGAGACTCCTAAACAGAGCCTTTCTAACTTAGCCATTCTAGTCTCCAGGCTCTCTATGAGCACTCATAGTTTCATAACTGAAACAAGATCCTCCATCAGAAACTTGGAGATACAAGTTGGTCAGTTGAGCAAGAGGATCCCTAAGACTCCTCCTGACACTCTTCCAAGTAACACTGAAGTAAACCCAAGAGAAGAGTGCAAGGCCATCACCACTGAGGAAGATGCCAAATCTGGAGAAACTGGGAAGGCATTGAACGCCAGTGAGGAAGATCTCACTGGGCGTTTAACGCCCAAACTGGCTAAGAGCCTGGCAGCAGAACTGGCATTGAACGCCAGCCAGGGAACACTGGCTGGGCGTTCAATGCCCAAACAAGCAGGAACTCTGGCGCTGAACGCCAGTGAGAAAGCCCTCACTGGGCGTTCAATGCCCAACTAGACAGGGAAGCTGGCGTTGAACGCCAGCCAGGACATCCCTGTTGGGCATTCAACTCCCAAAATGGTAAGGGAATTGTTGTTTAACGCCAATAAGGGTACACAGCATGGGCGTTCAATGCCCAAAGAGCCATCAGAGCTGGCATTGAATGCCAGTAAAGGCACACCCTCTGAGTGCTCAATACCTACTCAAGAAATCCCTATCGAAGAACTAAAGGAAGTCAAGGCTCATATAGAGACCATAGAGGTTTCTTTGCATGCACTCCTGTAATGCATGAGTTCTGATGAACACTCATCCTCTGATGAGGATGAAGACACTAGGGAAGAGCAAGTTGCTCGGTACCTAGGAGCTCTCATGAAGCTGAATGCCAAGCTATTTGGTACAAAACATTTGGAGGAAGAACCTCCAGTACTTTCCAAAGAACTCAATGCTTTGGTTCAGCTGAAGCTACCTCAGAAGCTTCCAGATCCTAGACGCTTCCTGATTCCTCTGTAAGGAGCTAATCGTCGAGCTAATGACGTTAAAGAAACACTTGTTGGGAGGCAACCCAACCTTACTTAATTATTTTTATTTTTCTTTCATTTTTGTTTTTCTTTAAGTTATTTTTTTTAGGTTCATGATCATATGCAGCAGTCAGAGCAGAGATAGAAATGTTCAGTAGTGAAAATAGAACACTCTAGATAGAGTATTTCTGGCGTTGAACGCCAGCCAGGGAGCAGACCTTGGGCGTTCAAACGCCAATGCAGAGGACAGGATTCTTAAATTCCTAGCCTTTCAGGACCAGTGGGTCCCACAACATCTTTACCTACCCCACTTTTTTCCTCTCTCTTTTGCACTTCCCCATACACTCTTCCCTATAAACCCTAGCCCAATCACATCCATATCACTTCCCCAAAACCATCATAAATCCCACCAACTCTCACCCACTTCAAAATCAAAATTTTCTCCCAATTACCCACCCATGGCCGAACCCAACCCTACCCCTCCTATAAATAACCCTCTTTCTAACCCTTCATATACACACACTTCATACACTCATAAGCCCATTCGGCCGAGCCATCTCTCTCCCTCTATCTCTTTCTATTTTCTTCTTCTTCTACTTCATTATTCTCTTTTCTTTATTTTTTTGCTCGAGGACGAGCAAAGCTTTTAAGTTTGGTGTGGAAAAGCGTTGCTTTTTGCTTTCCATTATCACTTATGGCACCCAAGGTTGGAGAACCCTCTAGAAAGAGGAAAGGAAATGCAGTAGTCGCCACCTCTGAATCTTGGGAGATGGAGATATTCATCACCAAAGCCTACCAAGACCACTTCTATAAAGTAGTGGCAGAGAAGAAGGTGATCCCTGAGGTCCCTTTCAAGCTCAAGAAGCATGAGTATCCGGAAATCCGAAGAGAGATCCGGAGAAGAGGTTGGGAAGTCCTAACCAACCCCATCTAAGAGGTTGGGATCTTAATGGTGCAAGAGTTCTATGCTAATACATGGGTAACAAAAAACCATGACACTGGTGTGAACCCAAATCCCAAGAATTGGAACACCATGGTCCGAGGGAGAATCTTAGATTTCAGCCCAGAAAGTGTGAGGTTGGCGTTCAACTTGCTCTTGATGCAAGGAGATCCACATCCTTACACTAGGAGAGTTAACTTTGATCAGAGACTGGATCAAGTGCTCTCAGACATCTGTGTGGAAGGAGCACAGTGGAAGAGGGATTTCCAAGGTAAGCCCATTCAACTAAGAAGGCTTGACCTCAAGCCCATAGGTAGAGGATGGTTGGAATTCATCCAACGCTCTATCATTCCTACTAGCAATCGGTCAGAAGTGACTATTGAAAGGGCCATCATGATCCATTGCATCATGATTGGAAGTGAGGTGGAAGTACATGAGGTGATCCCTCAAGAATTGTACAAGATAGCTGAAAAGCCTTCCACCAATGCAAGGTTGGCATTCCCACATCTCATCTATCATCTATGCAATTCAGCTGAAATTGTCATAGAGGGAGATATCTCCATTGGGGAGGACAAGCCCATCACTAAGAAGAGGATGGAGCAAACTAGAGAGCATGCACAAGAGCCTGTGCAGCTGCCTCAGCATGAGATCCCTGAGATGCCTTAAGGGTTGTATTTTTCTCCTCAAAGCTATTGGGATCAATGGCATACTTCCATGGGAGAATTAAGCTCTAACATAGAGCAATTGAGGTTGGAACATTGAAAACATTCCGCCATCCTCAATGAAATAAGAGAAGATCAAAGGGCTATGAGGGAAGAACAACAAAGGCAAAGGAGTGACATAGAAGAGATCAAGTACCACATTGGATCCTCAAGGAGGAGTAGTAGCCGCCACCATTAAAGGTGGATTCGTTCTCTTTATCTCCTTTTCTTTTGTTATTTTTCTATTTTCTGTAATGTTGTATTGTCTGTTCTCTTATTCTTATTGCATGATCATTTTTATTTATGTCTAAAAGTTGTAAAATGTTCTATATATCTCTCACATTGCTTAAAAGAAAATTTTAATTGAAAAGAATTGAGAGATACATAAATTTCAAGTTATATAATAAGAATAGTTCAATTGTTTTGATGTGGTGGCATTGCTTTTATTTTCTAAATGTATGAATAAGCAGTGCATATTTAAAGTTGAAATTTTAGAATATTGGCTCTTGAAAGAATGATGAAAAAGAAAAAGTATTATTGGTAATCTGAAAAATCCAAAAAATGATTCTTAAAGCAAGAAAAAGCAGCAAAAAGAAAAAGAAAAAGCATGTTGCAAAAAAAATAATATATGCATGAGAAAAATAATAAAATGGCAGAAAAAAATAGATAAATAAAAAGCAAAAAAAATAATAGCTCTTTAAACCAAAAGGCAAGAGCAAAAAGCCAGTAACCCTTTAAACCAAAAGGCAAGGGTAAAAGGATCCAAAGATCCTAAGAGTGTGCTTAAGAATTCTGGACACCTCTATCTGGGGATTCTAGCAAAGCTGAATCACAATCCGAAAGGGTTCACCCAGTTAAAGTGTCTGTGGCCTTTATGTATCCTGTGGTAATACTGGAAAACAAAGTGCTTAAGTTCACGGCCAAGACTCTAAAAGTTGTGTTCAAGAATAAAAAAGAACTAAACTAGGAGAGTCAATAATATCATCTGGATTCTAAGTTCCTAAAGATGCCAACCATTCTGAGTTTCAATGGATAGTGATATGCCAAAACTATTCAGAAGCAAAAAGCTACTAAGTCCCGCTCATCTAATTGAAACTGAGCTTCATTGGAAACTCTGAGATTTATTGTATCTTACTCTTCTTTTTATCCTACCTTTTTTTAGTTGCTTGGGGACAAGCAACAGTTTAAGTTTGGTGTTGTGATGAGCGGATATTTATACACTTTTTAGCATCATTTTCATATAGTTTTTAGCATGTTTTGTTTAATTTTAATTAAGTTTTTATAGGTTTTAGTGTTAAATTCACATTTTTTGATTCTACTTTGATTTTGTATGTTTTTATGCAATTTTAGGTATTTTTTGCCTGAAATTGAGGAGCTGGAGCAAAAGTCTGATTCAGAGACAGAGAAAGCACTGCAGATGTTGTCCGCATCTGACCTCCTTGCACTCGGAAGAGCTTTTCTGGAGCTACAGAAGTCCAAATGGAGCATTTTGAATGGCTATGGAAATCTGACTTTCAGATCTTTCCAGCAATGTATAAGAGTCTATACTTTACTTCAGAATAGAAGGCCCAAAACTGGCGTCCAACGCCAGCCTCTTGCCCCATTCCAGGCGTCCAGCGCCCAAAGGAGGAGACCAGCGTCCAAACGCCCAAAGAGGACCCCCTAGCCAGCGTTCAATGCCCTAGAGGCCTCCTAGCACATGGATCTCATCTAATCTCAGCCCAAACACTCACCAAGTGGGCCCTAGAAGTAGATTTTAGCACTAAGAATGTTTCACCCTTTCTTATGTAATCCTTAGTCATTAGTTTAGTATTTAAGGGATATTTACATAATCATACAGACCTTTATGCCATATTTTTGTTTACCACTGTATTTTCTATCATTATGAGTTTCTAAACCTCCTAGGTTGATCGGAGAAGCCCTGCTGAGTTCTATGAATTAGTAAAAGTATTACTGTTTCTCTTCAATCCGTGTTTGATTCAATTCTAAGATGTATAGTCGTTCTTCAACTTGATGAATGGGATGATGCATGACAATTAGCTCCATTCTTCTTATTGGGTTTGTATGAATAAGTGACTAGAAAGCATCGAACCGCCAGCTTGATAATACATCTCTCAGACGACTAATCCATGACTTCGTTGGGGACTTCTCGAGACACCAGTTCAGCCGAAGTATGGGGAGATTAGGGTCTCTGTGGTAGAGGCTAGAACCCAAAGGCGCAACATTCTCTAATCCGAAAGATTCGACCTTGTCTGTGGAATTTTGAGTAGGATCATTAAGGAGAATGGACTGCAGGAGCTTCACCCTCAATCAAAATGGATTCGCATTAACCCTGGGATTCAGATCTGGAGGAGTATTGGAAGCTGCTCAAACTAGCGTCAATCACATACAGCCTGCCATTGAAGAAATCATTCACAATTGAAGAAGACAGTAAGACCAGAGTTAATCCAGAAGGACAAAGCAACTCCAAGCCTTAACCATCTTTTTATCCCTGATTATAATTCAATTCACAAAGTATTTTAAACATACCAACATCTCCTACTCACCTGACTAAGATTTGCAAGATAATCATAGCTTGCTTCAAACCACAATCCTCGTGGGATCGACTCTGACTTGCTCAGGTATTACTTGGATGACCCAGTGCACTTGCTGGTTCAGTTGTACGAAGCGTGGGGATTCATGCACCAGTAATCCACACAGAGTCGCATTTCTCCATCTTTCTTCTTCACCAATAAAACTTGCGCTCCCCATGGAGATACACTCAGTTGAATAAACCTCTTGTTCAGAAGGTCTTTCAACTGAGTCTTTAGTTCAGCCAGCTCTATCGGATCCATTCTGTACTGTGCAATTGAAACTGGACCGGCTCCCGACACAAAGTCTATGGCAAATTCAATTTCTCTTTGAGGTGGAAATTCGGGAATATCTTTAGGAAACACTTCGAGAAACTCCCTAACTATCAGAATTTGTTCTAACTTTTGTTTATCTCCCGATGCATTCGCAGCTAAGAGTATATAACCCTGACACTCTTCTCCACTACAGTTCACCACTGCAGAGTTTAGGTAATAACCATCAGCTACAACTGTTCCTCCTTCTCCTTCCAGCATAAAGTAAATCGATCGCTCAAAATAATCTAACAGTACTCTGTTCTTTGACAATCAGTCAGACCCCAAAATCATCTCAAATCTAACCATCGGCAAATAGATTAAGTCATGAATAAAGGTTATATCCTCAATATTAAAAGATATTTATCTAGAACCTAATCTAGTTATAACTGTCTGAGACAGGGTATGCACCTGTAAATCGAAAGCTAAGTTTAAAATTCTCATCCCTAGTTCAGCAGCATTATCAAATGCAATAAATGAATCTGAAGCTTCCGTATCATACAATGCAACCAATACTTTGTCATCAATTAAACATTTACCTCTTATTAGAGGATCTGACTTCACAACATCATTGGCATTCACAGCAAACACTCGGCCTTGTTGTTGGTTCCGTCTAGCATTTGGATTCCTCTCACGAGTACAATCCCTTGCCAAGTGTCCAGGAAATCCACAAATGAAGCATCCACCTATACCGAGTTTACACGAATCATAAGGATGAAAATGCCCGCAACGATCACAAGTTAAATCCGGAGAAGTTTTACTTTGTTTACCTCTTCCTTTCACCTGATGAAATTGATCATAGTTGGTCCTCCAAAAGTTACCCTGACCTTGAGGGTGTTGAAGTGTGTGTCCACCCCTCTTGAAGTTCTGACCCTTAGGCTAAAATTACTTCCCACCGCCTCTGCTATTTTTTCCTCAACGAGTATCTCTTGCTAACACCACCTTCTTAGCAAAATCCTCAACAACCCTTGCCTTATTCACTAACTCGGAAAATATCTGAATCTCCAACGGAGCCACAGTACTCATGATGTTCTCCTTAAGACCTCCTTGATATTTAATACACTTCCAACCCTCATAGGACTCAGGGGCACCCTGACACACCCTTGAAAACCTATAGAGTTCCTCAAATCTACTAGTGTACACGACTACAGACAATGATCCTTGCTTCAGTTTCATAAGCTCTAACTCCCTAACCTTTCTCACTGATTCCAGAAAATACTTTTTATAGAAAGTGGTCTAAAATATGTCCCAAGGAATGTCCGTATTCTGAAGTTGTAGCAGTCGACATTCTCCCTGCCACCAGTGTTGTGCCTCCCCCATTACTTGATAGGCTGCAAAGTCCACAAATGGGTTATCTGGGACATGCTGAGTCAGCAGTGCGCGCTCCATGGCCTAGAACCAATTATCTACTTCAGAAGGGTTTAGCCAAAAGAATATATATAACGGTCAAAAGAATACTAGCCGCAAGCCGCAGAGTTTAGGCTGACTAGTTAATACAGATATAACAGAGTTTTTCAAATAAAAAGGCAACATCCTAACTCTCAAAGTAAACCTCTAAGGCATCAATATACCAAATACAAAAGTGAGAGATACTACGTCAATATAACCAAAAAGTACAAAAGATAACAAGCGATCCTTCGCTCTGTCACCATCCCACAAACTCACCGAGGTGGGTTGCGACCTGCATCTGAAAAACAACAACATATGGTATGAGAACTGGAGGTTCTCAGTATGGTAACAATACCCAATATATAAGATATAAAGTTCCAGGATGCCAAAGGCAATCCTATAACTTCATATCAAGCATAAGATTCAAACATAGAAGCATTTAAGTAAAAACCATAAAGGGTTATCTAAATCCTAAGGAATTTCTTACTACAGAAATACTGCTATCCCACAGCCTTCGCCAGTCTAATCTCCATAGGATCCCATCGCCACCACCTACCGAGCCTCCTCAATCCCAATAGAAAGCACATGTAATTGCAAACAAGTAAAACACATGTAATATACATATATAGCAAGTAAGCACGTTATACATTTAGGCAAAAGATGTAATTAGGCAAAGCAAACAAACACATAGAAGATGCACATGATGAATCTATGTCCTATTGGCCGTTATATCACTTGTCGGTTCAACTGCCAACCCGACATATCTCCTTGGGATGTCGCCTTTCGGTCATGAATAATTGGTACCCTAGGGATATAGTGCCCGACCCACTCTTGCGACTCGAAAGGGTGCAAGCTGTATACTCTACCTCAGACCTCACATCTCAACATAAGCGAGATTAACCACTGTCCTTACGCCGGCGCAGCGACCTCGACAAGCGGGATTAACCACCGTACTTACCAGGCGCATAGCGACTTACCAAATATCAGCACATTAATAGTATAGAATCTCAGTTATCACTGCTCAAGGCACAATTTCATTATTCTCATCTCATCATAATCCATCATTTTCAAGTCTCAAACTCATCATCAGTTCTCAATATTATTATCTCAACACTCTGCCAAACCACTTAAGTCATTCCATCTACAAAACTTTCCAAACCTAAGTCTCCATCTTCTAAAATCAAACATAAATAATCTAATTTAAGTTACCTAAACCATTTCCATTATCCTTAAAACCTAATCACTAGCTAAGAGCCTTAAATAGAAGTTAAAGAAGTTTAGAAAGATAGAGGAACCCTTAAAAATGAAGAAAAAAATATTTTCAGTAAAACAGGGGTTATGCGTACGCATGCCCCTGTCCGTGTACGCATGGGTGTCAAAACACCCATGTCGTGTATGCATGTTACACTCGCATACACGAGTCCTCAAAACAGCAAAGGAGGCTCGCATCACGTGCAACATGCCGTGTACGCATGCCTGTAAAATTACCATTTCTGTGTACGCATGCCTGTGCCATGTACACATAGGTGCTTAGCTGTGGTCAATTCCTGCGTCGCGTGCAACAATCACGTACGCATGCCATAAAACTGTTAGAAAATTTTAAAAGCTACATGACGAACGGATTTTCTGCTAGTAAAGAAATTCACAAATAAATTTCCGTTGTAAGTATAGTTTCTAAACCAGCAAAGAATCCTTTCATACAAAAGTTTTGGTTGTCACAAGTAACAAACCCCTAATAAAATTGATAACCAAAGTATTTAAACGTCGGGTCGTCTCGCAAGGAATTGCAGGGAGGTGTATTTATTATTGGTTATGGAAGATTATCTTTTTGGGGTTTTTGAATAATAAACAGGAAAAGTAAATTGCAAGAATTAAAATAATAACTAATAAAGCTCTTAGCAAGATATGAAAACTGGAAATCCCATCCTAGTTATCCTTATCAATTGTGATGAGAATTGTTCATTACTCCCACTTAGTTAACCCTTACTAAATAAAGGAAAGTCAAGTGGACTAATTAATTTGATTCCTCAAGTCCTAGTCAACTCCTAAGGAAATACTAACTTTAGAAGGATCCAAACTAACCAGCAAATTCCAATTATCAATCAACAAAGAGTTTGATAACTCAAGTGTCACCAATTAACCAATTCAAGATAAGAATGTAAAAAGCTAAATTAAAATCATAAATCTGAAATACTTCAATTTGCATTAAATATAAAATCAATTCTAACATTGGAAGGTTCATAAACCAAATTAGAAAAATAAGTAATTAACAAAAGGAAAGAAATAAACCAAAATTCTAGGACAGATAAAAGTAGAAGAGAAAGCTAAATTAAAGGAACATTGAACCTGGAATGCAGAAGAAATCCTAAAGCTAAAAGAAATCCTAAATCCTAAAACCTAAGAGAGAGGAGAAAGCCTCTCTCTCTAGAAAACTACATCTAAAACCTAAAATTGTGAATAATGAGAAGTTGTGTGAATGAATGGATCGATTCCCTCACTTTATAGCCTCTAATTTGTGTTTTCTGGGCCGAAAACTGGGTCAAAAACAGCCCAAAAATTGCCCCAAGTGATTTCTGATACGTCCAGCACGCGGCAAAGGCACGCGTACGCGTTGTCCACACGTACGCGTGGATTGAATTTTCTGCAGGTCACGCGTGTGCGTCGCCTATCTTCGGGGCAGATATGGCAAATTATATATCATTGCGAAGCCTCGGATGTTAACTTTCCAACACAACTAGAACCGCCTCATTTGGACCTCTGTAGCTCAAGTTATGACCGTTTGAGTGCGAAGAGGTCAGGTTGGACAACTTTAGCAATTCCTTCAGTTTCTTGTATTCCTTCCACTTTTGCATGCTTTCTTTCCATCCTTTAAGCCATTCCTACCTTATAAATCATGAAATCACTTAACACACATATCAAGGCATCGAGTGGTAATAAGAGAGGATTAAACATAGCAAATTTCAGGCCAAAGAAGCATGTTTTCAACCATAGCACAAGATTAGGAAGGAAAATGTAAAACCATGCAATTTATATGAATAAGTGAGTAAAGAGTTGATAAAAATCACTCAAATTAGCACAAGATAAACCATAAAATAGTGGTTTATCACTATAGAATTTCAGATTTTTGCACCAAACTTTAAACGTGAATAACATTTTCATTTTAAAACATTTTTTGTCCGTTCTTCAAACATCTCAAATCTCTCGGACCCAACTTTCATTTAAATCAATTTTCATTAAAAACAAAGTTTTAGATGCCAAGTTATGCCTCATCAAAGTTCATAAAAATAAGGTTTTGTCAAAATTCACAAGGTTCTCTAGTTTTCCAAAACCTCGAACCAAACTAAATTCAAATACACTCTAATCCATATCAAAACTTACTGTTCAACACAAACAATCATATACATGTGCTCCATCACTTGCCAGTTCACTTTCTCAACCAATTTCACACCTAAATATTACTCAATTCATCAATCTCTCAACTCTAAAATTCAACAACATCATCGACCTCTCAATACCATACATACTGTAACGACCCAACTTTTAGTACGTCATGATCGTACCAAAAGTAAGGCGTTACTAACCTAAATCCTTTTATTATCTATTTGATATTGAGTCTTTATGCGTTAATCTACCGATAGTTTTACTAAAAAGTTAAAACTTTTTTATCAAGAACAAATAACACATATTCACATACTTAATATTAATAATACGTTATAATATTACATACAAAACCAACTACAAAACCTACCCCTCTGAATAAAACTTCAAACTAACAAGCGAGGAAAAAAATAAATTCTATCGACGACTCAACTTACAAACATATTCTTCTATGCTCCTGCAGCTTCGCAATAAGCCTTCGCACTTGTGTAAGACCCGGTTAATTAACGGCTAATTAACCCATATATGAGAATTTATTCTAGAAAGCCAAAAATGATATTTTTATGGCTTAATATGATAGAGGAAATTGAGACGAGAATTTCGGTACCAATTTTATGGAAATCGGACCAAGATTGGGCCGAACGGGCCAAACCGGTCCAACCGGACCCAAAGTGGGCCCTTGGCCCAACATAACTAAACCAAAACCCTAGTTTTCAGCACTCTCTCTCCTCACACAACACTAATACACGCTGAAAAAGAGAGGCCATGGAGGGAAGAACACTCTCTCAAGTTCTATCTCTCACTTGATCTTCAAACCACCATAACTTTTGATCTAGAGCTCCGATTGCCGCTCCGTTTGCGGCCACGCGTTCACCGCGGAGAGCTCTACAAAACCCATACAATTAATCTTGAGGTAAGCCACGTTTTACTGTTCGAAATTCCAGCCCTTGATTTCGAGTTTCATGAGTAAAAATATTGAGATTTTGGGTTCTTTGATGTTATAGGACCTAACTCTCTTGAAGGAGAAGGTTAATCTTGTCTCTTTGGACCTTGGGTGTGGTAAGATTCTCAACCCTAGTGTAATTTGTTGTTCTATGAGGTTTGGGCATTGAGATGTTGTGTATGGGTATGATGATTGTGGCTTAGGTTGTGTATATGTGAATATTGGAGCTTGATTGGTGATTTTGGAAAGCTTGGAAGAGGGTTTTGTGTGATAAAATCTGTTCTTGGAGGTGTTGATACCTTGAGAGCTTGTGGACAAGTGGTTTGGAAGTGCTCCGGTTGAGCTTGGGAAATTGGCTAAGGTATGGTTTCGGTTTTCCGTATCTAATATGTAATGTGGTAGGAAATACTTAGGCTAGAGGCCCTAAGATAGGCATTGAATTGATGATGTTGTGGAATGGTTGAGATATATGATGTGATCATATGTGTGATTATGAATATTGATGCCTTGATTGTGTGATATGTGAGAAAATGCATGTTGTGATATATGCTTGATGAATGATTGAGGTTGAATTGATGGGTGGTGCCATATTGTTGGTGAGCATGATGATTATGTATAATGATGGTTGATTGGAAATTGATATTGTTAGAAATTGGGATGAGAAGGATGTATGACATAATATTGTGTTTATCCTTTGGCCTTTTGATTGGGAAGTGTTAAAATGGTTGGAGGTAGTTTTGAGAATTTTGGTAAAATGTCAATGCGTGAGTTGAGGATGGCTTGTTGTTGAATTTGGTACACTTTGATTGATTTCAAAGAAAAGGGATGAAATTGGCATGTTTTAATTGATTTTGAAAAGAGTTGAAAGTGGCTTGTTTTGAAAATGGCACTTTGTGGTTTTGAATGAAAATATGGTTTTTGGGCATACTTTGACGGGACATAACTTGGACTACGGATCTTTGATTTGTGCCAAATCTGTTTAGAAATGAAATTGGATCCGGGATGTCCATGCCGTTCGAAGAACGGGCGAAAAATGATTTAAAATGAGAGAGTTATGACCGTCGGAAGATTGGGGGTTGAATTTGTGAATTCTGCAGCTTTTAACTTAGAAAATTTTTAGCAGAATGACCCCTCGCGCGTAGGCGCACTTGGCGCGTATGCGCCGTTCTTCGAGAAAGCATCATCCACGCGTGCGCGTGGAGTGCGCGTACGCGTGGCCCTGTTTTCATCCCAAAGTTGATTTTTGAGTTTTAAAAGCCAAACTTCATACTTCTAAGCCTTCAATCTCACCACTTATGTCTTAAATCATTATGATATGCCTAGCATGAGGAAAAGGGCTAGTGAATGTGGTAACTTGCGAGTGAAGCAAGGGAAAAATGAATGATCCATGAGGATCAAAGATTATTATGTGAGATGTGGAGGATGGCGGTGGAAGTGCTTGTTATGCCATGGGCCGAATGGCCGTAATTGTTAATGAATTGGCTGGTTATGGATTTAACCGTGAGCCGGATGGCTGGATTATGCCGTGTGGCGGCGGAGCCATGTTTATGGCTAAGTATAAATGCATATATGTTGAATGAATTGTGAATGTTGGCACTTCCACCATTGGAGATGAGGGTTTCCCTGGGTAGTAGCAGTGGCTAGCCACCACGTGCTCCAGGTTGAGACTCGAAGCTCTTTTGACCCTATGTCGTAAGTGTGGCCAGGCACTGTGAAAGGCCCGGATGAGCTCGCCCCCGTAAATATTCACCAGTGAGGGTGATGGATATGGATCATGTTTATGATCAAGTTTATGATGAGTATAACTCGAGTTGGGGATGCACGACAGAGGGACAGTCCAATGATTAGCTACCAGGACTTGTCGGGTTGGCTCTATAACCGACAGATGATATCATCAGCCACTAGGGACAGGCATGCATCATAAGCATACTACATGAATTGTTTGAGATTGCCTATTTGACTGCATATTACTTGCTAATTGTCTAAATGCCTTATCTGTTCCTATTTGTAAATCTCTTGTCTGATATAACTGTGTTTGCTATATTATACTCCTGCTGGTGGTTGGAAGGTCTGAAGGAATTGGAAAGGGAAGTATTAGTTAGATTGAAGAATCTTTAGTCAGTTGCCACTTACGGTTTAGCTTATTTATAAGCTTTGATATTATCTGGAGGAAGCTCTAGGATTGCCTTCGGCTTTCCTCTATTATTATGTATTATATATGTGGAAGCTGTTACTGTGCTGGGGACCTCTGGTTCTCACCCATGCGGATTTTGTGGTTTTCAGATGCAGGACGCGAGGCTTCTCGTTGAGGCATGCTGGAGACTTCTGGATTAGCGAAGATCCTTTGTTCTCGGGACTCTGTTTTGGGTTATATATCTTGTTTAGATACTTTTATCTCCATTAAATAATACAAACTATGATGACTCCTTCTAGAGGGGATTTTTGGAGAATAGGTTTTCTGTATTTGTGTCCCTTTGGGTTTCCTTTGGGATTTCCTTATTTTATCATATGTATATATTGCTATGCTCGGACCGGTTCTCTTCGCAACCGGGTTTTGAGTCTTGATATTCTTGTTTTTGACACTCTTTATATATATGATCTCGCGTTAGCTTATCCCGGTTCGTTACGTTATCGATCGGAGTGTTGCCCGTTCGAGTTACGGTTTTTGTTTACCCCCTTTTTCTACAAAGGCTCCTAGTTATAATCAATTATTCATACTACTATACGTACTAAATTTTTGTTTTAGAGGTCGTAATACCTTGCCATCTCTGAATTATGACTTAAGCATAAGACTTTGTATGGTAGGGTGTTACATTATGGTATCAGAGCAGTTCGTTCCTGTAGAGCCTGAGGAATGGACTGACTATGCTTCTGTGCATTCTCTGTGTGTGTGTTATGTGCTACTAGTATATCTGCTTGATATAATTGGCATAAACGTTCATGAGCATGCATTTGGGACTTTGAAGCACTAGACTTCCGATATTGAGACTGATCAACTTAATATTGATTGTTTGGTGTGTATAGGAACCAGATGGCGCCTCGTGGACGCGGTAGAGGCCGTGGGAGAGGACATACGAATGCTCGTGCGCCGGAGACTAATCCTAATGACCCGGTGAACTTTATGACTGCGTTGGAAAACATGGCTGCTGCTATGCAAGCCACTGCTGAGGCTCTTGGTCAACAGATGAACAACCATGGTAATGACGGAGGTGGAGTTCATGGTCCGATGTCACTGGCGAAATTTTTGAAGGTTAATCCACCGAAGTTCAAGGGAACTACTAGCCCGACTGAAGCCGATACGTGGTTTCAAGCCATGGAACGAGCACTGCAAGCGCAGGTGGTACCTGAAGGGCAGCGTGTAGAGTTCGCTACCTATTTGCTCACTGGGGAAGCGTCGCATTGGTGGCAAGGAATCCGACACCTCCTGCAGCAGGGTGATGATTATATCACCTGGAATGTCTTCCAAGAGGAGTTCTATAAGAAGTACTTTCCGACTTCTGCTAGGACGGCCAAGGAGCTTGAATTGTTGTAGCTGAAGCAGGGTACTATGTCCGTATCTGAGTATACTGACAAGTTTGAGGAGCTGTTTAGATTCTCTCGTATGTGTCAAGGGACTCCGGTGGAATATGAGGAATGGAAGTGTGTTAAGTACGAAGGAGGACTCCAGAGCGATATTTTCAGTTCAGTGGGACCAATGGAGATTAGGACTTTCTCCGAGTTGGTGAACAAGTGTAGGGTTGCTGAAGAGTGTGTGAAGAGGGCAACCGCTGAGAAAGGAAGTCACAAAGGATCATTTTTACAGAACCGAGGGAAGAGCTTTGCACCTAGAGGTCCGCCTTTCAAGAGGGGAGGTTCTTTTAGGAGGCCCAACAACAACTACTCCCAAGGGAAAAGGTTTGGGAAGCAGCCTCAGAATGATCAAGCTTGTACTAGGTGTGGGAGTCACCATCCGGGAGTACCATGCAAGGCTGGATGGGGTTTGTGCTACAATTGTGGAAAGGCGGGGCATAAAGCCGCAAGTTGTCCAGAGAAGCAAAAGCAAGGTGCTGGGAAAGCACAACAGACTGGTCGGGTGTTCACCACCTCAGCTGTGGGTGCAGAGGGATCCGAGACACTCATTCGAGGTAACTGTGAAATGGCTGGTCAAACTTTAAATACTTTATTTGATTCGGGAGCATCGCATTCATTCATTGCATTTGAGAAAGCCCATGAGTTAGGGTTGAAAATCGTAACCTTAGGTTATGACTTAAAAGTGTATAATGCTACCCATGAAGCCATGGTAACTAGACTAGGATGCCCGAAAGTTTCGTTTAGGTTCAAGCAGCGTGATTTTGTCCATAATCTAATCTGCTTACCGATGATCGGTCTTGATCTTATCTTGGGATTGGACTGGTTATCCGAAAACCATGTCCTGCTTGATTGTTCTACCAAGTCAGTGTACTTTATGCCGGAGGATACAGAAGGGCCGGTTGTGGTGAATAATTATTACTTGAATTCAATGATGGTGAACTGTTCTGGAACCGAATGTCAGGGTATCCTGTTGTTAACCGCGGGTGTTTCGGGTGATGATCAAAGGTTGGATCAGATTTCGGTAGTGTGTGAGTTTCCGGAAGTGTTTCCCGATGATATTGAGGAATTTCCACCTAACCGAGAGGTCGAGTTTGCTATTGAATTGGTGCCTGGGGCGGGACCAATCTCAAGTGCTCCTTATAGGATGTCACCGTTAGAGATGGCCGAGCTAAAGTCTCAGTTAGAGGAATTATTGGGTAAGAACTTTATCCGACCAAGTGTTTCCCCGTGGGGTGCTCCAGTGTTACTGGTAAAGAAGAAAGATGGAAGTATGCGACTCTGTGTGGATTACAGGCAGCTGAACAAGGTCACCATAAAGAATAAGTACCCATTGCCGAGGATTGATGATCTCATGGATCAGTTACAAGGAGCTGGGATTTTCTCTAAGATCGATTTGCGATCCGGTTATCACCAGATAAGGGTGAGGGGTGAGGATATCCCTAAGACCGCTTTCAGGACTCGTTATGGTCATTACGAGTACACTGTAATGTCCTTTGGGTTGACGAACGCTCCTGCAGTATTCATGGATTACATGAATAGAGTGTTCCGTCTGTTTCTGGATAAATTCGTGGTTGCCTTCATTGACGATATACTAATTTACTCCAAGACTGAAGAAGAGCATGCGGAACACTTGCGGACCGTGTTGCAGATTTTAAAGGAGAAGAAACTCTATGCGAAACTGTCTAAGTGTGAGTTCTGGAAGAGTGAGGTGAAGTTTTTGGGTCACGTGGTGAGTAAGAAGGGAATAGCCGTAGATCCAACCAAGGTAGAAGCTGTGATGGATTGGAAGCAACCAACCACAGTAACTGAGATAAGGAGTTTTCTGGATTTAGCTGGCTATTACCGAAGGTTCATCAAAGGCTTTTCGTGATTAGCTTTGCCGTTGACAAAGTTAACTCGCAAAGACACTCCGTTTGTTTGGACTCCTGAGTGCGAGGAGAGCTTTCAGACATTGAAGAAAAAGTTGACCACTGCACCTGTGTTAGTGTTACCTGAGCCGAACGAGCCTTTTGAGGTGTACTGTGATGCATCGTTAAAGGGCCTAGGGTGCGTGCTGATGCAGCATCATAATGTGGTGGCGTATGCCTCACGACAGTTGAGACCTCACGAAGTTAGTTATCCTACGCACGATTTGGAACTCGCTGCGGTTGTGTTTGCCTTGAAGGTGTGGAGGCATTATCTCTATGGGGTTAAGTTCCAAGTCTTCTCCGATCACAAGAGCTTGAAATACCTCTTTGATCAGAAAGAGCTTAATATGAGGCAAAGGAGGTGGATGGAATTGTTGAAAGACTATGACTTTGAGTTAAATTACCATCCTGGAAAGGCGAATATAGTGGCGGATGCGTTAAGTCGAAAGTCGTTATATGCGTCTTGGATGATGCTTCAAGAGGAGAAGTTGCTTAAGGGATTCGAGAGTCTAAAAATTGGTGCTCGAGAAGTATCTGGAACCTTGTGTTTGAGCCGATTAGAAATCTCGAGTGACTTTAAGTCCGAACTCCTAAAGGCTCATGAAAATGATGAAGCGTTATGGAAGGTGTTACCGGCTATCGAGCAAGGAAAATAGTGGAGAGTGTCGGAAGAAAAAGATGGGTTATGGAGATTCAAGGGTAGGATCATTGTGCCGGATGTTGGCACTTTGAGGCAAGATATCTTAAAGGAGGCACACAAAAGCGGATTCTCCATTCACCCGGGGAGTACTAAGATGTACCATGATTTAAAGGCGATGTTTTGGTGGCCGGGTATGAAGAATGATGTGGCGGAATATGTTTCAAAGTGCTTAACTTGTCAAAAGGTAAAGATTGAACATCAAAGACCTTCCGGGATGTTGCAACCCTTAGAGGTTTCGCAATGGAAGTGGGAAAGTATTGCAATGGACTTTGTGTCGAGATTGCCAAGGACTAGGACTGGTTTTGATGCTATCTGGGTGATCGTGGACCGACTGACGAAGTCAGCTCACTTTTTACCCGTTCGGATGACTTACACCCTTGAGGAGCTAGCTCGGTTATACCTAAAGGAGATTGTGAGACTCCATGGTGTACCTGCTACTATAATCTCTAATAGAGATCCTCGTTTCACTTCGAGGTTCTGGGGTGCATTTCAGAAAGCTTTTGGAACTCGATTAAGCTTGAGTACAGCGTACCATCCTCAAACAGATGGTCAATCCGAGAGGACGATCCAAACACTAGAGGATATGTTGAGAGCTTGTGTTTTGGACCAACCGGCGAGTTGGGATCGGTATATGCCGTTAGTAGAGTTTGCATACAATAATAGTTACCATGCGAGCATCGGAATGGCTCCGTATGAGGCTTTGTATGGAAGAAAATGTCAATCTCCACTATGTTGGTATGAAGCTAGAGAGAAAGACTTGTTGGGGCCGGAAATGATAGCTGAGACCACTGAACAAGTCAAGAAAATCCGAGATAGGATGCTTACGGCGCAGAGTCGTCAAAAGAGTTACGCCGATCAAAGGCGGAAGCCCTTAGAATTTGAGGCAGGAGATCATGTTTTCCTGAAAGTTACTCCGACCACAGGAGTAGGTAGAGCGATTAAAGCAAAGAAGTTGAATCCTCGATACATTGGTCCATTTCAGATCTTGGAGAGGATTGGGCCGGTGGCGTATCGGGTGGCTCTACCACCCCATCTTTCAAACCTGCACGACGTATTTCACGTGTCGCAGCTTCGAAAGTACACTCCTGATGCTAGCCATGTGTTAGAACCCGAATCGGTTCAGTTAAGAGAAGATTTGACGCTTCCAGTGGCTCCAGTCAGAATTGATGATACTAGTATCAAACGGTTGCGTGCAAAAGAGGTTTCATTAGTCAAAGTGGCTTGGAGTCGAGGCGGTGTTGAGGAACACACTTGGGAACTTGAGTCGGAGATGCGAACGGATTATCCGCACTTATTCTCAGGTAATTGAATTTGAATTTGAATTTTGTGGGCAAAATTCCCAATTAGGTGGGTAGAATGTAAGACTCGGTTAATTAACGGCTAATTAACCCATATATGAGAATTTATTCTAGAAAGCCAAAAATGATATTTTTATGGCTTAATATGATAGATGAAATTGAGACGAGAATTTCGGTACCAATTTTATGGAAATCGGACCAAGATTGGGCCAAACCGGTCCAACCGGACCCAAAGTGGACCCTTGGCCCAACATAACTAAACCAAAACCCTAGTTTTCAGCACTCTCTCTCCTCACACAACACTAATACACGCTGAAAAAGAGAGGCCATGGAGGGAAGAACACTCTCTCAAGTTCTATCTCTCACTTGATCTTCAAAACACCATAACTTTTGATCTAGAGCTCCGATTGCCGCTCCGTTTGTGGCCACGCGTTTACCGCGGAGAGCTCTACAAAACCCATACAATTAATCTTGAGGTAAGCCACGTTTTACTGTTCGAAATTCCAGCCCTTGATTTCGAGTTTCATGAGTAAAAATGTTGAGATTTTGGGTTCTTTGATGTTATAGGACCCAACTCTCTTGAAGGAGAAGGTTAATCTTGTCTCTTTGGACCTTGGGTGTGGTAAGATTCTCAATCCTAGTGTAATTTGTTGTTCTATGAGGTTTGGGCATTGAGATGTTGTGTATGGGTATGATGATTGTGGCTTAGGTTGTGTATATGTGAATATTGGAGCTTGATTGGTGATTTTGGAAAGCTTGGAAGAGGGTTTTGTGTGATAAAATCTGTTCTTGGAGGTGTTGATACCTTGAGAGCTTGTGGACAAGTGGTTTGGAAGTGCTCCGGTTGAGCTTGGGAAATTGGCTAAGGTATGGTTTCGGTTTCCCATATCTAATATGTAATGTGGTAGGAAATACTTAGGCTAGAGGCCCTAAGATAGGCATTGAATTGATGATGTTGTGGAATGGTTGAGATATATGATGTGATCATATGTGTGATTATGAATATTGATGCCTTGATTGTGTGATATGTGAGAAAATGCATGTTGTGATATATGCTTGATGAATGATTGAGGTTGAATTGATGGGTGGTGCCATATTGTTGGTGAGTATGATGATTATGTATAATGATGGTTGATTAGAAATTGATATTGTTAGAAATTGGGATGAAAAGGATGTATGACATAATATTGTGTTTATCCTTTGGCCTTTTGATTGAGAAGTGTTAAAATGGTTGGAGGTAGTTTTGAGAATTTTGGTAAAATGTCAATGCGTGAGTTGAGGATGGCTTGTTGTTGAATTTGGTACACTTTGATTGATTTCAAAGAAAAGGGATGAAATTGGCATGTTTTAATTGATTTTGAAAAGAGTTGAAAGTGGCTTGTTTTGAAAATGGCACTTTGTGGTTTTGAATGAAAATATGGTTTTTGGGCATACTTTGACGGGACATAACTTGGACTACGGATCTTTGATTTGTGCCAAATCTGTTTAGAAATAAACTTGGATCCGGGATGTCCATGCCGTTCGAAGAACGGGCGAAAAATGATTTAAAATGAGAGAGTTATGACCGTCGGAAGATTGGGGGTTGAATCTGTGAATTCTGCAGCTTTTAACTTAGAAAATTTTTAGCAGAATGACCCCTCGCGCGTAGGCGCACTTGGCGCGTATGCGCCGTTCTTCGAGAAAGCATCATCCACGCGTGCGCGTGGAGTGCGCGTACGCGTGGCCCTGTTTTCATCCCAAAGTTGATTTTTGAGTTTTAAAAGCCAAACTTCATACTTCTAAGCCTTCAATCTCACCACTTATGTCTTAAATCATTATGATATGCCTAGCATGAGGAAAATGGCTAGTGAATGTGGTAACTTGCGAGTGAAGCAAGGAAAAATGAATGATCCATGAGGATCAAAGATGATTATGTGAGATGTGGAGGATGGCGGTGGAAGTGCTTGTTATGCCATGGGCCGAATGGCCGTAATTGTTAATGAATTGGCTGGTTATGGATTTAACCGTGAGCCGGATGGCTGGATTATGCCGTGTGGCAGCGGAGCCATGTTTATGGCTAAGTATAAATGCATATATGTTGTTGAATGAATTGTGAATGTTGCCACTTCCACCATTGGAGATGAGGGTTTCCCTGGGTAGTAGCAGTGGCTAGCCACCACGTGCTCCAGGTTGAGACTCGAAGCTCTTTTGACCCTATGTCGTAAGTGTGGCCGGGCACTGTGAAAGGCCCGGATGAGCTCGCCCCCGTAAATATTCACCAGTGAGGGTGATGGATATGGATCATGTTTATGATCAAGTTTATGATGAGTATAACTCGAGTTGGGGATGCACGACAGAGGGACAGTCTAATGATTAGCTACCAGGACTTGTCGGGTTGGCTCTATAACCGACAGATGATATCATCAGCCACTAGGGACAGGCATGCATCATAAGCATACTACATGAATTGTTTGAGATTGCCTATTTGACTGCATATTACTTGCTAATTGTCTAAATGCCTTATCTGTTCCTATTTGTAAATCTCTTGTCTGATATAACTGTGTTTGCTATATTATACTCCTGCTGGTGGTTGGAAGGTCTGAAGGAATTGGAAAGGGAAGTATTAGTTAGATTGAAGAATCTTTAGTCAGTTGCCACTTACGGTTTAGCTTATTTATAAGCTTTGATATTATCTGGAGGAAGCTCTAGGATTGCCTTCGGCTTTCCTCTATTATTATGTATTATATATGTGGAAGCTGTTACTGTGCTGGGGACCTCTGGTTCTCACCCATGCGGATTTTGTGGTTTTCAGATGCAGGACGCGAGGCTTCTCGTTGAGGCATGCTGGAGACTTCTGGATTAGCGAAGATCCTTTGTTCTCGGGACTCTGTTTTGGGTTATATATCTTGTTTAGATACTTTTATCTCCATTAAATAATACAAACTATGATGACTCCTTCTAGAGGGGATTTTTGGAGAATAGGTTTTCTGTATTTGTGTCCCTTTGGGTTTCCTTTGGGGTTTCCTTATTTTATCATATGTATATATTGCTATGCTCGGACCGGTTCTCTTCGCAACCGGGTTTTGAGTCTTGATATTCTTGTTTTTGACACTCTTTATATATATGATCTCGCGTTAGCTTATCCCGGTTCGTTACGTTATCGATCGGAGTGTTGCCCGTTCGAGTTACGGTTTTTGTTTACCCCCTTTTTCTACAAAGGCTCCTAGTTATAATCAATTATTCATACTACTATACGTACTAAATTTTTGTTTTAGAGGTCGTAATACCTTGCCATCTCTGAATTATGACTTAAGCATAAGACTTTGTATGGTAGGGTGTTACAACTTGTAGCTGAAAGGGGTGGAAAATAGGGGGTAAGAACTGGAGTGTTCTTAGTAGGGCCGGGGTGGATAGTTATGTCCATTTTATTATTTATTACATAGCAATTCCACAACAGAATACTTGCAATTTTCAATAGATAGCCAATAGCAACAAACCTCAGAATACAAAAAACTTTAACAAACCAAAGATATATAGAGAAAATCACAAGTCAAGAAGCACACACACACACACAATTACAAAAACGCGTATCACAGAGAAGTATGTGCAAACAAGTATGATACATGTCTGTCCTATGGCAGTCATGAGCTCATGTGTCAGTTGCCTACCCGCTTCTGATATTACCCGGGCACAAGTCCCGAATATGACTTTCCAGATGCATACAGTGTGTATATAAGTCTTACGGTCATGCCGCATACAATGTGACTTTTAAATGTGTTATAATATGCTTACATCTGAAAAATAGTTCACAATGTGTGGTGGGCATCCCCACTATACATTTGGCCCTAAGGCCCAATCAAGGTTGCATTTGCTCTCATATGGTAGACAGTTTTTTAAAGTCTTTTTTATCTTTACCCTCTGCTCTCCTGTGGCAGAGATACCTTTAATTAATACATTCTCTTTTTTTCTATGTTCTGCTCTCCTGTGACAGATGTTCATTAGAATCTTTTAGTCTTTTCTCTCTACTTTTTCATGGTAGAGATCTGCTCTCATGTGGCAGATATTCCCTTTAATTAATACATTCTTTTCTTTCTTCTTCTTTTCTTTTCTATTTATCATTCTTTTATTTTTCTTGTTTTAATACCACAAATTGTCTTCACACTCTTCTCTCATCTCCCCCTAGATATTTTATGAAGAGTGAATTATAAGATTCTCAGCTTAGGTTCGTCTTTCTACAACTTTTAAGTAAGTTACCTCTTCTATTCTGTTATAACACAAATTACTAATATATAATATTTAAAAAAAATAGATAGATAAAAATCTTAGTACCGGAGTAAGAGTGGTATTTTTTTTATTATCCAAAAATTATTAGCTTGAACTTTAAATAATCTTATTACTCAAAACTTCTTAACTTAACCTTTATTATTAAGCTTTTATAAATTATTCTGCATCTCTGAACTTTTTAAAACATTTATATTTTTACCCCAACATAATTTATAAATTACTAAAATATATTTATATATAATATAAATACCAAAGTATTCTTGTATTTTTTTATAAAATATCCATTTTACTCCTAAACTTCTTAATTATTATCCAAAATACCCTAAAACTTATATAATTACAAAACTAACTTCGATTTTTATTAAATTACTATTTCAATCTCAAAAATAAATTTTTATTTCCATGATTATAGCTTTACCAATGGAGCAAATCCCATTACCAAAATTCTTCAAATTTTCTGCTTGATTTTTAAGTCCATTTTAAGCTTTACGATTATCGATTTTTCATAACTTTTAATTTAATCTCTCTGTCATCAAACATCATCAATATTTCTCGTTAATAAATTTTCATTTATAACAGTCCCAAAATCAACAAAACAACCCCTACTTGGATGTTCTTCATAGACGAACTAACAAATCATAAGCAACAACAATAATTCAACAAAATTTTAACATAAACTTAATCAAACTCAACCAATAATCAATCAAACTAACAATTACTTATCACCAAGGTTGCGAGAATCAGACCAATCAATAAACTGATAAAATTACTGGTTCAATAGTTTACTGATTTGACCGAGATTCAACCGGAATTCAACCGATTTAATTAAATATTAAATAAAATTATTAAATATGATCACAAAATTGTAAAGTTTATTAAAACTATACCATTCTCTTAATGAAACTTTTATTTTTGTGTCATATGATTCCAAGGAATTATCAAAGTTGTTGTACCTACCTCTGAATAGAAGTTAATTAATTAACTTCAACTCAAATCACTCTTTTGAAGGTAAGTTGACAATAGTCAACCCTCAACTGAGAACAGTAGAACACCCCCAATCAATTTTCCTTCAAAGATAAGAGAAACCTCCTGTTTGTATTTCGAGTGCAACCAAAAGAAGCTATTCCATCAATTGAAAAATGAAAAAAAAAAAGAAGAAACTTTGAAGTAGAATCAGTGAAGTTCAAGTATACTCAACAACCCATAAGACCGAATTCTGAGAAACTGGCACCAGATCCATCTAAATCAGAGAAAAGTTTGAACTTTGACAAGCCCAGAAAACTAATCAGAGACAAAAAGGAATCACCGCGCAAAAGACGTAACAAAATACACGAAGAAGGTACAATTTGAAGTCAAAGCATGAGAATCGAGTGAGGGAAAAGAGAAGAGAGAATGGAAGTGAGAAGAAGAGGAGACCACGACGGCCAAAGAGCTTCCAAACGATTGCGAGGGAGCTTCCTACGACAGTGACACAACTTCCTAGGATGGCGACGAAACTTCCTACGGTGGCTACGGGGGCTGCGGTGAATGCGGGATGTGGGGGCTGCAGTGGCTGCGGGCTGTGGGGGCTAGGGTTCTTTGTTCTTTGTTCAAACTTTCACTTTTCAGAGAGGAGAGGAGAGGAGTGCCAGGGAGGACTGGGTTGCATTGGGTACGCATAGAATTTAGGATTTTTTTTTATTTTATAAAGGTCTAAATCGGAGTAGTTTTGGACGGGTTCACTAAACTGAAAATCCTCTAAAAAATCGAACGATTTTTCTGGTTCACCGATTAACTGTCGCTTTGACCAATTTTTGGTTAGGAGGCTTTTAAAGTTAACTTAGTTGAACTGGCCAGTTCGGTTCGGGTTTCAGAACTATGCCTATCACATTAACATTTAATCGGTGCAAAATTACCAAACCCTACCTCCGTATGGCAATCCCTAAACCAAAACACCAAAGAAGCTTTTTGAACGAGAAATCAAAGAAGAAAACATCAAAATCATCTATTCCACTTTCGGGGCTCCTTTGGCCAAACCTTGCATGGAGGGACAATAGCTCCACCGTTGATTCCTCTGGAACAAAAGTGGATGTCAACATAAAGATGAGGAAGATATGAACACTTTAATCGGATTAGATTTTGTATTGGAGTTACGGATCTCAAAAAATCAAGCTTAGAAGCTCATGTTCTTTTCTTTCTTCCGGTGGTGAAATAGAAAAATTAAGGACCGATGATGATGATGATGATGATTATATAGTGAATTAGTGGGCTATGTGTCATTAAGGGGTTGGGTGTTGTGGTTTCAAGCTGCTGAGTCAGCGATTCATGTTATAAATATCTTAAACGGATAATTATAAAAACTGAATATATTAAAACACAAGTAATAATATATATAGGATTAAATATATATGATTTACTAATATAAATGACATTAGTAATTTAATGATAAAAGATATACGATAAAGCATTAACAAAGTTAAGTTCATCGAAGTACCGATATTTACTCATACTGGCAGATTTTGAACTTAATAATAATATTATTAAAAAAATTCTTATTTTAATTATAGTGCTTGAATAATAATAATAATAATAATAATAATAATAATAATAAGAGAAAATGACAAATAGGTCCCTGACTTTTTGTCTCGCAGACATTTTTGTCCATGACCATTGAAAAATATTTTTAAGTCCCTGACTTTCACAAAACTTGGACGGATCAGTCCCTCACTCCAAATGCTTCCGTCAGGGACTGATCCGTCCAAATGCTTCCGTCAGGGACTGATCCGTCCAAGTTTTGTGAAGGTCAGGGATTCAAAAGTATTTTTCAATGGTCAGGGACAAAAATGTCCGTGGGGCAAAAGGTCAGGGACTTATTTGTCCTTAATAATAATAATAATAATAATAATTCTTTTATCTTTCTCAAAATATTTCATTATAATAAAAATTATTTTAAAATCCTAATTAATTTAAATTCCAGTTATCAAAAAAACTAATTATGTAAAATATCTTATTATAGCAAAATTATATAATAATCTTTATTAATCCAAATTCGAATGATAATAATAATTATAAAAATTAATTTAATTTTTGCCTGTTAAAATAGTTTCTAATAAACTGTTCAAACTAATAAAATAAATCATAAGTAAATTAAACTTCGATAATCATAAAATTCTATTCAATTACTTTTGGTAAAATAGTTTTCTTAAAAATAAGATCTCAACAAATATAATAAATTATAAATAACTTAATTATTTACTTTTTTAAAAACTCAGGATGTTATATTCTACCCACCTTACAAAAATTTTCGTCCTCAAAAATTATATAGGATGGAGAAGATTCATACTAACCTCCCTTTTTAAACATATCAAAGAAAAACAAAAAGATTTGACATGTTCATTTTTTAAACATGAAGAAAAATTACATTTGATGGAAACAAGAGAAATAGCGTATTATGGTATAGAAGTTATAGGATAAGTTTAATGTAAATTAAACCTTAGAAGTATGAGACTCGGGGTTTAATAAATAAACTCGGCGTACATTTAGAGTCTTCAACGAAATATAACCACTTTCTTAATCCATAACTGTCTTGCAAAGCCTTCCCTTCACATCTACAACTTTTGTAATTTCTTGTGATATCACACATAAGCCAATCTCATCTACTGCGTTCACAAACTGTATCCGAGAAAAATAGGGTATCGCATATGACACCAAACAAACTCAACTCAAGCAAAAGAAGTCAGAATTCAGAAATAAAAGGGTGAACAACATAGACAATGCTCACAAAAATTTGGAAGGCTGAATAGAATTCTAACTAAACAAAGTTATACATATACAGTGAAGAGTATCAGAAACAGAATTAAATCGTACCTTAAGAAAAATAGTCTGAGACAAAGAACTTTGACAGGGACAATAGAAGAAAAGATGATATGTTAGATTGAGACAATTTCCAGCTCAATCGAAGAAACACAAGGTTTACAATTATAGACAACTAAAGTCAGTGACAATTTTTCAAAGAATTAAAGATTGATTAGCGCCCCAACTCTAGCTCAAGATAAAAAAGATACAAGATGCTTGAAGAGGAATATAAACAATGCCAAGGATAAATGTTTAGAAAGGATCCATCTACAAGCGATCTATTTCTTTTAGGCTATCTTGACAAAGAGAACAGTCTATTTCTCGTAGCAAACGTATCCCACATAACTAACGTATTGTTTGTCACATCCAAAAATCGCTCTTGGCATAAACAAGCTCAAGCTTGATCAATGAAATACAAAACAAAGGAAGATATTGAGGATTATGCATTTCATTAGAACAAAATCAAGATTAGATTGAAGGGTACATGGTTTATGAAGAAGTGTACAAATAATGATAAAGATGGATAATCAAATATGGTTTCATAAAGAATTGAAACAAGGAGCGGAAGAGATGAAAAATAAATGATTAAACAGTACGCCTATCACGTGGCACGGTTAGAGTATATGTTTTGATGAAAATTAATCAAGAAAGAACATCTAATATTTTCAAAGAATTAAGGATCATTGTTATGTGAAAATAAGTTCAAAGCTAAATCAAAGAACACATGGTTCATAAAGAGGAATATGAGCATTATCAAGGATGAATGTTTCAAATGTATCAAGTGAATAGTTAGGATTACAATCGAGCAGAGATATGTAGGAGCGATAAGGAATGGGTGAAATATAGTCAAATCATATTCCAAAAGAAAAATCTGAAACAAGAAACTTCAATGCAAATGATAAAAGAGGAAAATGCAGCTATAAGTTACGTGGCACGAACAAAGATTATAATTCAAAACAGAGTAAACCCTAAAAAAATAACCTCTAATGTCCCCCAAACCTTGTGATTTACGCTACCTATTATTTCTATTTCGGCTATGATAACCCATTAGTATTCCCATATACATAAACTATTAATGTTAAGTTGGCCAGACTTAATACCATGTAGTTTGCAATGGTAGACTAATAGCATTAATCAATAGACAGTCATGCATATAAAACTCAAACTCTTGTCATTAAGACAAGTTCTAATGCATAATAGACACTCAGAGTATACAATGAAGTATAGTCAATCCATTCCCAAGGCTCTACAAGAAGGACTGCTCTGATACCATATTGTAACGATCCAACTTTTAGTACGTCATGATCGTACCAAAAGTAAGGTGTTACTAACCTAATTCCTTTTATTATCTATTTAATATTGAGCCTTTACACGTTAATCTATTGACAGTTTTACTAAAAAGTTAAAACATTTTTATCAAGAACAAATAACACAAATTCACATATTTAATATTAATAATACACTATAATATTACATACAAAACCAACTACAAAACCTACCCCTCTGAATAAAACTTCAAACTAACAAGGCGAGGGGAAAAATAAATTCTATCGATAACTCAACTTGCAAACATATTCTTCTATGCTCCTGCAGCTTCGCAATAAGCTTTCGCACCTAAAGCTAAAAGGGGTGGAACTGGTAAGAACTGCGGAGTTCTTAGTACGGCCGTGGTGGATAGTTCTGTCCATTTTATTATCTATTACACAGTAATTTCACAACAGAATACTTACAATCTTCATTAGATAGCCAATAGCAACAAACTTCAGAATACAAACAACTTTAACAAACCAAAGATACAGAGAAAATCATAAGTCAAGAAGCACACACATACACACAATCACAGAAACGCATATCACTAAGAAGTATGCGCAAACAAGTATGACACATGTCTGTCCTATGTAGGCCATGAGCTCATGAGTCGGTTGCCTACCCGCTCCTGATATTACCCGAGTACAAGTCCCGGATATGGCTTTTTAGACGCATACAATGTGCATATAAGTCTTACGGCCAGTCCGCATACAACGTGACTTTTAAATGTGTTATAATATGCTTACATCTGGAAAATATTTCACAATGTGTTGGCGTCCCCATTATACATTTGGCCCTAAGGCCCAAACAAGGTTGCATCTGTTCTCATGTGGCAGACATTCTTTTGAAGTCTTTTTATCTTTGCCCTCTGCTTATAGCAAAGATCCCTTTAATTAATATATTCTCTTCTTTTCCATGCTCAGCTCTCCTGTGACAGGTTCATTAGAATCTTTTAGTCTTTTCTCTCTACTTTCTTGTGGCAGAGATCTGCTTTCATGTAGTAGATATTCCCTTTAATTAATACATTCTTTTCTTTCTTCTTCTTTTCTTTTCTATTTATCATTCTTTTATTTTTCTTGTTTTAATACCACAAATTATTTTCACACTCTTTTCTCATCTACCCTTAGATGTTTTATGAATAGTGAATCATAAAATTCTCAATTTAGGTTCGTCTTTCTACAACTTTTAAGTAAGTTACTATTTAACTCTTCTTTTCTGTTATAATATAAATTACTGATATATAATATTTTAAAAATATATATATAGATAATAATCTTAATACCAGAGTAAGAGTAGTATTTTTCTTTATTATCCAAAAATTATTAGCTTGAACTTTAAATAATCTTATTACTCAAAACTTATTAACTTCACCTTTATTATTAAGCTTTTATAAATTATTTTGTATCTCTGAACCTTTTAAAACATTTATATTTTTACCCCAACATAGTTTATGAATTACTAAAATATCTTTATATATAATATAGTTACCAAAATAATCTTGCACTTTTTATAAAATACCCATTTTATCCCTAAACTTCTTAATTATTATCCAAAATACCCCAAAACTTATATAATTACAAAACTAACTTTGATTTTTATTAAATTACTATTTAAATCTCAAAAATAAATTTTTATTTCCATGATTATAGATCTACCAATGGACCGAACTCCATTCCTAAAATTCTTCAAGTTTTCTGCTTGATTTTTAAGTCCATTTTGAGCTTTACGGTTACCAATTTTTTTATAACTTTTAATTTAATCTCTCAGCCATCAAACATCATCAATATTTTTTGTCAATAAATTTTCATTCACAATAGCCCTAAAATTATCAAAACAACCCCAGCTGGGCTATTCCTCATAGACGAACGAATAAATCACAAGCAACAACAATAATTCAACAAAATTTCAACATAAACTTAATCAAATTCAACCAATAATCAATCAAACCAACAATCACTTATCATATTAACATTTAGTTGGTGGCAAAATTTCCAAATCCTACCTCTGTACAGTAATCACCAAGCCGAAACACCAAAGGAGCTTTCTAAATGAGAAATCAAAGAAAAAAGCGTCAAAATCGACTATTACACCTCCAGGGCTCCCTCGGCCAAACCTTGCATGGATGGAGAACAACTCCACTGTTGATTCCTCTCGAACAAAAGTGAACGTCAATGTGAAGAGGAGGAAGATACCAACACTTTAATCGGATTAAATTTTTTATTAGAGTTACGGAACTCAGAAAATCAAGCTTGGAAGCTGTCGGATTCCATGGAAGCTCATGTTCCCTCTCTCTATTTCTTTTCTTTCTTCCGGTGGTGAAAAAGAAAATTAAGGGCTGATGATGATGATTATATAGTGAGTTAGTGGGCTATGTGTCACTAAGGGGGTTGGGTGTCGCAATTTCAAACTATTGAGTCAGCGATTTAAGTTATAAATATCTTAAACGGATAATTATGAACACCGGATATATTAAAACAAAAGTAATAATATATATAGGATTAAATATATATGAGTTACTAATATAAATAACATTAGTAACTTAATGATAAAAGATATACGATGAAACATTAGCAAAGCTAAGTTCATCGAAAAGTACTGATATTTACTCATCATACTATCAGGTTTTGAACTTAATAATAATGATATTTTACAAATCCTTATTTTAATTATAGTGGTTGAATAATAATAATAATAATAATAATAATAATAATAATAATAATAATAATAATAATAATAATAATAATAATAATAATAATAATAATAATAATAATTCTTTTATCTTTTTCGAAATATTTCATTATAATAAAAATTGTTTTAAAATCCTAATTAATTTAAATTCCAATTATAAAAAAAATCAATTATGTAAAATATCTTATTATACCAAAATTATATAATAATAATCTTAATTAATCCACTACAAGAAAGTTTTAAGATAGCGACGGATTTTAGTGACAGAAAAAAATGGTTGCTAATAGCGACTAATTTAGCGATCGATATAGAATTTCAAGGACAAAAATATTTTGGTCGCTAAATCGGTCGCTAAATTACAATCAGCGACCGATTTTAGTGACCAAAGAAATTGGTCACTAATAGCGACCGATTTAGCGACCAATAAGTTTTTTATACAAGCAACATAAAATTGGTTGCCAAAATCGGTCACTATTTTTTAACTTAGCGACCGAATTAGCAACCGAAATGAGGAAGTAATGCTTAGGATTGTTGGTCACAAAGTCGGTCGCTATTTTTTAATTTAGCGACCGATTTTGCAACCAATAGAGAAATAAGCTGAAAAAGGTTGGTCACTAACTCGATCGCTAAGCTGGAGGTCGCTAATTGGTTGCTAATAGTTAAGATAGTGACCGGTTTAGCAACGGCTTTGTAATAACATTATTGGTAATCGGTAGCTAATTTAAATTTAAAATAGTTACTGAATTACTCTACCCAGCAGTAACCCTAACTCAGCCCCACCAATCACCATTCTCACCTTCTCAAACGGTTACTGAGCTACACTTCTCCCTCTCCACCACGGATGTGACCACAACCGGAAGCACCATACAACACAACACCCTCTCCATTCATGACGTCGTCGTCTTCTGAGTTCGTAGCTCCATTTGCATCGTCGTCTTCTTAGTTAGCGCCGTTGTTGTCTTCTGAGTTTGCAGCACCGGCGTCGTCGTCTGAGCTCGCAGCCGTCGTCGTCATCTTCTGAACTTGTAGCCGTCATTGTCGTCTTCTGATTTTGCAGCACCGTCGCCATCATCTTCTAAGATCTCGGTGCTGTCGTCGTCGTCTTCATCAATTTTTTTTCTAGTTGATTTGTTCAATTTGTTTACAAGGAGTTCAATTTGTTCTATTATTACTATCCGATAACCTCCATTTGTTCCATTTGTTCAAGCAGGTACTCTATTCCCTAATCCAAATTTTGATCCATTCTGTTAGGGCTTTTTCACCATATCTATTTTGGAATCTTTTCTAACCACAGAAATCTGCTAATTAGATTAAGTGTTTATCCTTCTAATGGACTGTCTTGATTTCATTTAATTTCAGTTCTATTTTGGAGATTGATCGAGTTGTTTAGGTACATGCTTAGTCTTTATTCAACCACTGCTTATCTACTGAATTTTTGAATTAGTTTTATTGTTGCAAATGCAATGGTGTCATTTATTGCTGCATATTGTTGAAAGTTCATGCTTAAGCAATTCTTTGAGTCTGGTAAAAAATTGATATTACTAAATTTCAAGTGTAATGAATTTTCGTAGATTCCCGAGCTATTAGCGAAAAGAAAAGAGAAAAGGATAGCCAATGAAAAAGATTGACTGAATCCATAACTTGAATTAATTTTCCTTTATCACTAAACTTGAATTTTTTTTCTCTTCTTTTCATGGCCGAATTGTTAATGTAAGTATCAATAGTCATCAATTCTGTGTTTTAGTCTCAATTTAGTCATCAATTTTGTGATTTGTAACGTGCACTGTGCTTGAATGTGATGTTGATTTTGTTACATTCATTTTCTTTGTTTTGTTCTTTTTGATAAATCTCAGGCATTTATTATTTCTTTGTCAAAATTGCTTGGATTTCTTGTTTTTGGTGGGGGCAATCTTGTCAGTTCTCTGTAGATTTAGATGTTTGTACTTTGAATTATGGACTATTCATATTATAGAATGATTCAAATCTTAAAAGAAATAAGCATATTGTCTTCTTTACTATATATAATACCTAGTTCTCAGTATAAACTCCCCGAGTTTCATTCTTTCTCATTGCTTTGTCCCTAAATCTTACAAACTAGCTTTGATAATGTGGTATGAAAAGTGAAATCATATTATTTACGTTTGTCTTAGGTTCTGAGGACGAACATAAATCCTGGATTGAATATTTATCTCATTATCTCAGGTTATTAATTGATAAAATTATTTACATATCAAAATGTGTTCAATAAGCATTGAATACGTACCTCGTTTCTTAAACTATTCAAACTAATACAATAAATCATAATTAAATTAAATTTCGATAATCATAAAATTTTATTCAATTATTTTTGGTAAAATAATTTTCTTAAAAATAAAATCTCAACAAATATAATAAATTATAAATAACTTAACTATTTACTTTTTTTAAAACTAAGGATGTTATACATACAACCATCATTAATCATCAATCATAATCATATTAGAATTCCACCACAATTATATCTTAACACATAAAATTTATTCAATCTCCATTAACATGCATATACCACAAACACAATTCAAACAACCATATATTCAATTCAATCCTATTCTATGGTCCACTAGCCTATATTTCACGAAATATTACATATTACATAAAAGAAATCAAAATCTTACCTTGGCTGTTTTCCAACACTCTCAATTTCACCAAATTGATTCTAACCAAGCTTCCACAAAGTTTTCTAGTCCAACAAGTCACCAAACACAATCCAAAAGCTCCAATAATCACAATTTTCAAGCTATACAAAATTAATTTACCACAATCAATATCTAGGGTTCACCAAAATCACAAATCCATAAGGGTTTAGGGCATTATTACCTTGGCACAAACCAACAATAACCCACTATTTGATGGCACCTAAACAATCAAAATCACAAAATCTATTCAATCTCCCAAACCTAAAAACGCAAAATTACTTTGGGCAGAGAAAGGGAGTGTGAAATGCAATTTCTTACCAAAAAATTCCTAGCTAGAAATAATGAGCTTGGCAAAGAGGACTTCAAGATACTCACCACAATACCTAAATAGAATCAAAGAGCTCGATGAGAGCTTTGCGTGGTCATAAATGGCTCATCAATCAGAGCTCCGGAGAAGAAGTTATGGTGGATTGAAGTTCAAGAAGTTAGGGTTTATGTTCTTCTCTTTCACTCTTCTCACAATCTGTGGAACTCAATGGAAATGGAGAAGAAAATGCTGCATTGTGGGTTATATGATGGTATATGTATGGAGGCTTGGGCTCACTGGGGCCCGATTCACTTGGTTTGGCCCGTTGGCCCAATTTTGGGCCAAAACCTTTAAGATTAGTGTTTTAATTCGCATTTCAAGTATTTTTACTTCCCTAAATTATAATTTCTACTTAACTTTTCTGGCTCATAATAAATTTTTTCACTCACAGTATTTGACAGTTTAAGCCGGTACTGCTGTTTAAATTACCGGCACGCGTCTTTATATATTTTTCTGCATTAAATTATATTTTTCCACTCGCAAAAATCCTCCGAATCTAACTATCACTATTAAATTTTCAAATTATGAATTCTAAATTTTTCGACCTCGTCGGCCCACACTTCATTAATTACTTATTTAATTACCTTTTAATTGGATTTTACAAATGTTGCTGAACTAGAATGATCAACCACTCTCATCTTGATTTGATACCTTGTAGATAATTCCATAGAAGAGCAATAAAAGAGACATTAAAAAACTATCCATATTAGAAAATAAAAACGAAATAAAAAATAGAAAGTTAAATTTACCTTGGAATTGCCACATAAATGCATTCACAATAATAAGCAGTTTCGAAGACCATAATAGTTTTTCCACACTTGCAAGCAAGAACCCACCAGTCACCATGGTCAATCACTTCCAAACTAGTAGCCAGGACACAATAAATGCCGCTCTACGTGCACACAACAAATTAATAAAAAAGATATAGTTATCTGATGTCCTAGAATAAGTGGATCCATTGTATCTATCAAATCAGTTACCTCTTTAGATAATTTCAATTGCTCTATCGATCTCTTCTTTTCGAAGATTAAGAAATCATCACCATCAAAATGGGTTGTAGGACCAGCAGGGGCTATACCAGATTTTACCAGGCCTTGAGTATCCCTCCACCTCGCTAAAATGGTAAGCTCAAAACTTATCAATGATACATCATAAGAATCGCACCATCCAGTAGTTTTTAATTCGACCTTGAATAGAAACTCCTTAAAACCAATAGGATCTTTGCCTGCTTTCCCCTTTTCCTACAAAAAAAATTATACAGTTTTATCATGTTAAATAAATAAACATCTTTCATTGACAATCATAACGTAATCAATAAAATGGTTTCAACAGCAAAAACCACATACATTCAACTCTTTCACCATCTCAGTACAGGTCCATCCGAATAGAGCTGTGGCCTCCTTATCAAATACAACAAAAGTTGTTGTAGCAGTACCATAAAAAACTAACAAATCCAATTTATACCTGCATTGTTTATGCAAAAACATCAATTAATACTTGACTTGTCACTCTTTAGTTACAATAAAATCATAGAAAATATTATTCAACATAATATAAATGCTTAAACACAATATGTCAAATTCACTTAAATAGTATGCATTGTATAGGTAATATTGGTGGATGGTGGTCACAGAGTTGGGATATTTGCCAACAAAAATATTAATATTGGTGAGGAGCTCTTCTATGATTATTGCTATGAACTAGAACATAGGCTACCATAGGCGGTTCCTAAAGGTGAGGCTTCTAAGAGAGATGAATCTGCTGCTAATTAAGACATTGCAAAGAAAAACCAATCTCATTGAATTAGCAAGGTCAAGCATGTACCATAAACATTCGTAGCATCCTATGAGTCTATGGTAAATACCATGGGCATTTTCCATAAAAAAATCAAACAAAGAATCATAGATTCAAATATGAATAAGATCAAAGATACTGACCAAAAGCGAACAAGTGATCAGCAATTGAAGTTTACTTTAAATAATTTTTTTAGGCTTATCAATTTTCTAGATTTCAGCATAGTAGAGTAGAGTTTGGTATAAAATTGTTGTAGGTATATGATTTTTTTCTATGCACTCTATCTTATTTTCCCAATTTTTTCATGGCGAGTCAACGTTTTTATCGATTAAAGCATTTTTTCTGGGTGTGTGTTAAAAACTTAAAATTCCCATTGTACTTACTGCTATCGTTGATTACTTGGAAAAACCCTACCTATATTCCATATTTCCATCAGTTGGTAAATAAAATGTGGATTTACAATCGTTTGCATTAGTATCATTAAATCTCATTGAAAACTTGGGCTAACAGGTATGCTCTTTTATTTCAATTTATTATTACTTGGACTATGATTTTAGCCTTTTTTTTGTTGGAGTGAGATATTGACCATTAATATTGCAGCTATACTTGTGAGAGAAGACGAAAGGATTTTAGATCTCAGCTTCTTAAATGGCCCCAAACTATATGAGGCAAATCGGTTATACTCGGTAAAAGGTGGATTTATTACAAATGTTCAGTGTGATGAAATATGGTATTGAATGACAAAAGAGTTTTTTGCTGAGTATATGAAGAAAAAGAATGCCAAAGAATAATAAGACCGAAACAAATGTATTATAAGTTTACATCCCTCTTATTGGTCGAAAAAACTCATCCCACACGATAATAAAAAGACTTCATATACAAATAAAACTGAACATCATTTTATTACAATTCATTGGTCTAATTTGTGTATAAAACTACATACGACACAAGCTTCAAAAGAGGTCACACAAATAAAATTGAAGGAAAAATTAAACGAATAATCACTTTCTATCATACCCAAGATTCACAACTACATACAAAGTATAAAATAGCCAATTTTTAAGCTTAATAAATTATTCTCTTATTGCCTATTAATTGTTGGTATTAAACTAGATATTGCTAAATATATTAAAAAGAGACATAATCAATTACATAATTACATTGCTTTTTTATGAAAAGATTGCACAAATAGGTCCAATTAGAGTTGTACATGTCAACCACATGATTTACATCCTTATTACAGCCATCGTAGAAGTATGTATCCGCATTAGCTTTTGCCTTCACGCTGCAAACACAAGATTTATACCACCATATTAGAGCGGGTTCAACATCAAGAACAGTAGCCAGAACAATATAAAATCCAACCTACATATAGGAACAGTTTGAAAGTCAAAAAATAAATAATGGACCAAACATCAAAAAGTAGTTTTCTATAAGGCAGTCATATTCGCAACCGCACGTAACTCTTTTATTGTCTTCCTCTCAATGGAATATAAAACTTCATCTTCAGCAACATACGCCAGTTTGCTAGAAAGAATAGACAGGTACTGCGAGGCCTCTCTACAGCACACGCTACTTATCAATCACAACAATCATTGGTACCTATGTACAACAATCATTGCTCAAATCAGTTGTATAATTATACTTGACAGAAAATTTTTTATTGAATGGAAAGTAACCAAAAGTGTCTTTATATTTAAAAAAAAACTATAATTTACTGTAAACCTAATTAATTAGTATAAACATTATTTCAGCAATGAACTATAAAAATAAAAAAAGTATTTATTACAAATATAAAATAATAAAAAATATTATATAATAACAAAAATATAGCTTGAAATAATATATAGATTAATTAAAAAAAATAAGGACACTACTACGGAGTAAGGACATCAAGGTAATAGTAATTAAAGCACAAAAATATTCTAGAACGCAAGCCATTTGAAAAGGGGATAAGTTTGCACATAATAACTAGGTTATTACTTAAATTATTTTCAGATGATAAAATTGTTGACACTACAAAAAATTCTGGTAAAAAGCGGCGATTTTTTTTTTGTATTTACGGCAGTTTAAACCGCCAATATTACAAAGAATGGCGGTTTTGTAAAGCGACGTAATTCTGGGCGCCATTCTATTTATTACGGTGATTATTTAAAAACCGCCACAATTTTCTGGGTTAAAACGGCGGTTTTTTAATAGGTTAAAATGGTAGTTTCAAACCGCTGTTATTTCCAGGATTAAAACAGCAGTTTTTGGATAGATTAAAACGGCAGTTTTTGGATATGTTAAAATGGCGGTTTGAACCGCCATTATTACCCTGACAGAATGACGTTTTAGTTTATTAAAACGGCATTTTTAAACTGCCATTTTTACCCTAACAGTAACATTTTCGTTGGTTAAAATGGCATTTTGAACCGCCATTTTACCCTGATAGTGACATTTTTATTGGTGAAAACGGCATTTTTACCAGATAAAAATGACATTTTTTATCATTTAAAAAAGCAGTTTTTACCGATATTTTTATCGCGTTAAATAAATAATTTTGTGATTAAAATTTCACAATAACAAAAAATCATAATCCATAAATGAAATATTATAACTCATAAACAAAGTATTAATATAGTATATAATTTTTTATTATTGAAAATTAAAAGTAATAACTTCTATACAAAAATTTGTCTTACTAAACTTACCAAAATACAAAAATTGCAATAAGCACTAATTAGTCAAATCTACCATCTAGTTCCCTAAACTATGAATATACAAGACAAGTAGCTTAGCTAAGTGATGATGAATAAGATTTGAAGGCCAAAAGTTTCCTCCTTTTGTAATTAGCTTTAAAACAAGCCTGCTGTCAAAACCCAAAATGAGTCATGACCGGCGCTCAGGAAAATAATCCTATAGCAAGCCTAACATACTCAGATATAAGTTGAATAAGCAAGTTACAAATATTTTACAAGTTCTAAAATAAATAGTTATATATTTTTAACAAAAAAATTAAAATAACTAAGAATGGTTGGATCCTGCCTGTGACATATGGAGCATATACTTCTAGGAATTCGACAAAGATAGGTACTCATTGCAGACCGTTATTCTTGAATAGAAAGTCCCACATAGTCAAATATTTGTTCCTGAAAAATATTTTTAGAAAACAGGGGTGAGTTTTGCAACTCAGTGATTAGACAATACATCTATAATCAATATGAGACTATATAAATATTATTATTAAAGTAATATTAATTAGAAAGTAATAGTTGATAATAATAAGTGAATCAATAAGGGAGTTCTCATACAGAAATCAAATCAAACGTCCACACTTGGGCAGCTCCACCTCAATGGGTAACCCTTTCCTCTCGTGTGTCCTAACAGAATAACAGATCTAACGTGTGGCCTACACGTTAGACTAGCAACACCCCTGCTAGCTGGAGTCTGAGTTAGATGCATCTAAGTTAATTTCATAACCGCCGTTAACTACGGTTTTCTAATACGAGCCTCCCAAACCAATTCAAAACATATAAATTCAACTATAATAAATCTTCGATCTTTCAAATATATACGGTATTGAATCAAATCAAATAATACTTTCTCGTAAGAAATATTTTCTAATCATAGCTTCTTCGATCATAAGTAATTTCAAACACATTTTACAATTTCAAAGTCAGTAAGTACTAATAAATACTTCAATGCTTCAAAAGTATATATTCGAGTAAAATCAAATGTTCTAAAATAATATAAAACTTCATCAAACATATATATAGTCTCATGTAAAATTTCTAAGATATAAGCTTCATAAAAATATTTTTTTTCCAACTATAATAAATCAATTATTCTAATCAAATCAAAGTTCTTCAACAATAGTTTTATAAATATAAATAGAAACTCAGAATAGCATGAACAAAAAAAAATTAACGGTTATAAATGTAAAGCCTACTCACAACATGGTCCTAAGGGACCGAAGAGACCAAACCCGAAATGTTGAATTTAAGAGTACGAAACTGCGCAGAATTTGGACTGGGGTTATAGCAATAACTTCAACTCTCACTGCAATAACATCAACAACAGCCCTAGTAGCAAGGGGCAACAGCGAATCCAGCCTACGATGGTTTAAAATTGAGCAAAGACAGACAAGGACATCAAGCAGGATAGGACAAAGTGAGTATAGAGCTTTACGGCAAGACAGGGCAGAACAAGATTAGTCTTACCAAAAGAAACAAGAGGATGGACCATCAGTAGCTCCGGTGATCCTCACCGGCTGAAGTAAAGCGGAGCTAGGGCAAACTTGCAGAGTTTTCGGCGGTGGCTTCCGGTGACGTCAGCGTGGCTCCCGGCAACCAGAGGCGCGGTGGCGCAGCCTGCAACAACAGCGAAGGTGTACCAGCTCCCGCCTCCTCGCGAGACTTTCCTCTCTCTGGTCGTTACGTTTCTCTCTCCTCTGCGAGCTTCTCTCTCTCTTCGAAGCCCCATACCCGTAGCCTCGACGGCGACGACGGAGCTCCCCTTTCAGCGACGGCGACAAGGCGCAGTGACGACAAGATGTCGTCCCCTTCCTCTATTCTGTGCGTCACGTCTTTCTCTTCCACATGCGGTGGCTTCTCGTGGCAGCGATGGAGTCCTTGACGACGGCAATGGAAGCTCCGGCTGCGGCAGGGACGGTCTCCAAGGGTGATGGCAAGGACGGCGGGACAGCATTTCCTCTCTTGCACTTCTTCCTCTCTCTTTCCCTCATTCCCTGTTTCGATCTCTTTCTCTCTCTCTCTCTCTTCTTGATCCGCGACAACGACGGCGACGGCGGTTCCCAGCCCTGCCGGCGCCGTCCCTTCCTCCCCTCTCTTCTTCTTTCCGATCCTCACTCTCTCTGCTTCTCTTCTATGATTTGGGGGGTGTGTGTTGGTAATTTAGGAAGTTAGGGTTAAAATTTGGTTAGGAGAAAGATGAGTAAGGGTATTATAGGGATTTTACACCCGCCTTAGTTTCTTGGTCTCTTGTGTGAGTTCCATCCCGGGACTTGCTCCAACATCTTTGTTTCTTGCTCCAATAGAAATTAAACTATACGCAATAAAATTTACTCACAATGTAGTAAGGAATGACAAAGTCCCTGTTGAGGAAGGTAGTTGACCACTCAAGTTGTTATTTGACAAATCCCTGAAGCATAGCACATGATTTTCAATACTGAATACTAATATGATTCAACACAATCTTTTTACATAGAAATCAAACTCCGATACAAAGAAAACTTTAGATTTATCCAGTTAAAAGGTTAAATCGTAGCTAACATTTTGCGCAGAAGAAGAGTTAGCGAGAAAGAGAGCATATTTAACAAAACATTCAAGACACAACAAATATAAATAATTTACTAATTCTTTTCAAGTATTTGCATTTTGCACGACCTAGTACCACAATGCATTTGCATTACACAAATAAATATGAAAGCATGTGTATATAGGAGCACTCTACCTTAACTTCTTTAAGCCATAAATTTTTCAATTCTGGGTCATCAATAATAGTTGAAACTATAAGTGCTCCAAGAACAGGTGGATTACTGTACATTGGTCTAGCAAGTAGCTGCAATTGACTTTTTACTGCCACAGCTTGTTTCTCATCTTCACAAAGCACGCTGCAAGCAACTTAAGAATGAGTTCCATCCTTTGATGAATGTCATTGAAAGCCAATCTAAGGTTTTAAGATTAAGAATTTTCAATGTTTAAACACATTTTAAACGATTCCATTTTTATAGAAAATGAAATATATTAAATAATAAGGGAATATATGGAAGACCAAGATTCATTCCACATGGCATTTCAAAGTTGTTAGTTTCACTTCTACTTGTGTTTATCAAGTAATGTCCTTTTAGTGAATTACCATGTTGGTAATTCCATTGGTCATCTAAAATAAACTTGAACCAATTGAGGATACAAAATCATAATAATCATGTCAAAGCTTGTGCCTTAATTATTATGACTCTGCTTCAAGCAGAAAGCTAAGAAGGAAGCCAAAATTTGCGAAAGCTAAACTACGGAAATCAATTTAACAAGAAACTTAAATTGAAGTACGAAATAGTGTGTATATATATATATGTACTAAAAGAATGATCACAGTTCAACATATACCATTATAAACTGTTTACGCCATGTCAAAGAAAGGAAAATGACCTTTAACCTGAAACAAGAAAAGGGTCAATAATCCAAATCAGAACAAACAATTAAAGCCCGCAATGTCATATACCATTATAATATTAAATAGAAGCTTTGAGATGTGACAAGGGAGAAAGAAATTAAAAGGCTGGTTCCATGAGATATAATAATCTCTTCATGCCCAAGTCTGATCTTCAAATTATTAGCTTCTTTGGATAGAAATCCATCTTCACCTGAGAAGGTGCACCGTGAAAGTGACCCCCAAGACTAAACTCTTTCGATTACACATAATTTGGTTATTTCTGTATTTTTCAAGTCCTATATTACAGAACAGTGGGGACAGATAAGGAAAATATACAAATCAATGAATATTACCTGCTGTTGCTTCCTGAGCGATTTTTGTTTGCTTTTTCAACAGCTCACCTTTAGCATTACAGTCAGAGAGTGCTGAAGTAAGCTTATCATTTAATCTTTTCAAGTCTTTCTCCAATTCTTCTTTATCAGATAGAAGAGCATGTACCTAAAACACATAACGAGAAAAAAGGTAAAAGTAGAACAAACCAAAGGTACCCGTTATTTCATTTTACATCAGGTAATAAAGCAAACATTAAGTTTCACTTAGTTATGGGCACAAATCATTATTACCAAAATAATTCAGCTCAAGCTATAATTTCCAAACCGGCATTCTTTTCTTTTCCTTTTGGTGGTGAACAAAGTCTAGTAAGATTCAGCATCAGTCAGCACACCAAGGACAAGACATGCCCCTAGGCTCAAAAGAGCACTTACGTGTAATAAGAAAGTCTCTTTTTCCCAATTAAGCATTTATAAATCAATGAGATTAAAAAAGAAAAAAAGGAGTAATAAGACAAGACAAGTATGTCTCGGAGAATTTTGCTATAGACATTAGTCCAGAGTTACAATTTTTGAAGGGCTTACCTTTTTTTCCATGGACTTATAAATTCATCACAGATTTTCCTAGGAACTTATTTGGTACCCTTTTTTTAACTTTAGGACTTCTAAGTCTATTGTAAAACTCTTCAAACACGTACTTGTTTACTTTAAAGAAAGTAAAAAGGTATATACTATTCGATATAAGATTCCTAGTGTAAAATTCTCAAGAATGTCATACATTCTACAACTGCACACTGCCTACAGATAAAGCTAATCAAGGGTATATACTATTTCCATGAACAAAAATTAAAACAGAAAAGAACATTTATATTAACTGGACATTACCAACACATTATTATTAATAGTTCATATCTAAACTTTCAATCTTTATAAGGAACGGCCAAAAGACTTTAAAAGTAAAGAAATCTAATTGGCATGTTTACATTGGCTATACTAACTAATTTTTTGAAAGAGATAAATGTTATATAGACTGAAGCTTACTTTTGATAATGAGACCTTTTTATCTGAGATTTAAGTTCAAAAGCATGTCATTTGAGGAGTTTCAAGTATAGCCTATATGCTATAGATTGGAGATTTCTATAAGGAAGAACCCTGCCAAAAAGAATAAAGATATCAACATCACATATGAAAACACTAATAAACTCTGAATGAATGAGAACAGCAGTAGAAATCAGATACAGGGTAAGCAATTTTCTTAATAAAATTAAATTTGATAGCTGAATTAAATTCAAAGCATCTGGAATTTTGAACACAAAAATCAATATTAAAGTGCCAATAAGAAACACGTTTGTGCCAATCCCTGCAACAAAAGGAAGAAAAAAGATTAAACCACACCATGTAGAATCCACACACTTCCTTATCGTCCCATGTCACTTCTTTTTACCCTTTCCTCTCTTCCTCCGTCAAGTTGCGAGCTTCAAATACTACTTTGATCAAATGCATTTCATTCTAAAAGCACTAAATTTATCACCTGCCACAGAATGCAGCCCAATGAAGAGCAGTTCATCCATTTACAACACAGAAGTTCACATTTACACCATAAATTATTGTGGGTTGTAAGTCCCAATCATAGCCAAGAGCAGCTGCAAGATGAAGTACTCCTTGGCCACCCTCATCCAATACATGGGATTTAAACAAGTACGTTTCATTCAATCCTTTTTACAAGATAAATAACAAATTAGGTATTCAATTTACTAGGCAGAGTATATCTTTCTTTAGACAACTTAGCATATAAACAAGTCAACTGCAAACTAAAATGCAGTAAATGTAGTTTGATTTTCCCACCATAAAATGTGAGCATTCAAGTCATGACATTGATGAAAAAAGAAAACAAAGAAGGCATGTCCTTGTTGGATTCAAATTGGGAGCTAAGCTAGTTTTGAATTTCAAAAATGCACAATGATGAACATGCAGTAATTATAATAATAAGCACCAAAGAATCATCTATCTATAACAGAAAACAAGTTCCACTCTTTTCCATCTCTCTCAGAAAATTCATCAACCACGTGGTAAGCATAACAATACTGGACCAAAATACAGTTAGAAAACAAGCAATTGAGAATGAACAAGAGAAAGATAATAAAAATAGAAATTGAGAATGAACAGAAACACACTACAAGCAATGTTGAGTGGATCGAAGAAAAAGAGAATGCAGAAGTGAGAACGTACCGGCACTGCTGGCGGAGGAGATACATTAATGGAAGAGGTGCTTCGCTCAATCTCATAAGCTATGGCGTAGTGACTAGATTTGGAAACGCATCGATAGAGGAGGCGCCTTCACTCGAGCGCAGAAGGTTGATGGAAGCGGGAGAAATGAGATGAATGGTGTGACCATGGCGGCGACAAGCTTTAGGGTTTCAGATCAACTCACTCTCATTCCCCTTTCCCTCTTCCTGCGATGTGCGATCTCAGATTATACCTAGAAAGAAAAAGAAAATTAACCAAAAGAATTATACTTAGAGAGCTATAGAGACGAAAGCTTCACAAAACCCAGATTCAACCAAGCAAGACCATCATTGAAGGGGAAAAGAAAATAAAGGCCCTGTAAAAGCTTAACCAAATTAGAATTAAGAAAATTCAGGATCAATTAAGATGCACAACACCAGATAGCAAAAGCTCCATCGAAGACAGCAATGATGGCGTTGCTTGTGGTGACGAGGAGATGAGGGCGGCGCAACGAACCCTCAAATTGAAGCTAGAAAACCTAATCAAAGAAGAGCGCTCCTTCGAAGGCAGCAATAACCGCATTGTATACGGCGGCAAGAGATGAATGCCGGCAACGAGGGAGATCAAAAAATTAGGGTTCGTCACATTCAGATCCCTCTCGCTCACTCTCTCACATTCAACAATATTGAATAGTGATTATTCTCATATGCAATACACCACCTCAGCTTTAAATGTGTTTTCTTTTTTTTTAATGATAATGGCGTTTTAACCTGCCACAATTAGTGAAAATCGCCACTAAGAACATGATCATTCTGGCAGACGATAAAACCACCGAAATTAGCAACAATTGTGGCGGTTATGTAAACCTGCCATAATATTTGTGCCATTTTAATCAAATTTTTTTGTAGTGTGAGTAATTCAACACAGAATTTATAATAAAAAAAATAAAAAACCAGTTATACAATTTATTCACGTACATACAATAATATTTTTTATCACTTTAAATTTTAATTTCTAGAATGCGAGCCATTTATAGGAATTGTTATTACCATTTTCTATAATTTCACTTGTAATTTTACGTAATAAAAAATATTAAAGCACAAAATACAATACTTATAATTATATTACCGTTACATGTAGTAGCACAACATAAAATTTAAAAACCAAAAAAATTATTATTACATGTAGTATCACAACATAGAATTTAAAAACTAAAAAAATCCTAATTGAAACATGGCTCAGTAATTAGTCAAGATAGTTACAATAAGATATAATTATTTGATAGTTATCAAATCCTCACATACCTCGAAAAGTTTTTACTGTTGCAAATTGAAAAATAACTACCGGTACCTGCTGCTCACCCGCTGCCACAAAATCCTTGATCCGTTCCACCATCTCTCCAAGAACAGCAACATTAAGCTTTAAGTTGTAAAAAAAATGCAAATTATTTAAAAAATAAAAAATTACTTATATAAATATATTAAGTGCTGAGTAAGGGCATTGAAAAAACGCACCCGTCATTATTCTCAAATGAATAACCAACATATCAATAAGTTTGCCATCCTTCACATACTTCCTCTCACCCTCTACACCGGTTATAACTCTAGCAACATCTAAAATAAATATCAAACAGAAGATTATGCACAAATCACCCGTCTTAGTGATATTTTGTCATAAAAACAAAAGAAAAATAAACTTATATACCTGCTATGAACCATATACTTACCAACCAAAAAAGGATGTTGAGAAAAGTATCCCATAATTTTTGTAAAAGGAACCAACTTAATACTATATAATAGTATTGCATTACAGAAAGAGGGTCTGACAGTAGGTATTGCTTGAACAAACATTCGAAAATGATGCGATGTTGTATGATACGACCCACGGTTATTGTAAACTCTAAAGTATGCAAAAGCATACACAACTCCATTTGATATCAATGATTTGAACAAAGATATCATATCCTTACCTATAGAAGCATGCATAGTTGTTCCCTATTTTTTTACAAAGCAAAATATTTTATTATCCACTCTCTACATACGGTAACAATAAAGTCCAACTAAATAAACAAACAAAATTTTTATAAAATATTTCTTTCAACCAAAATAACTAAATAAATTAAAAAATAACACTACGTTCAATAAATTAGAATGTTCATTTTATTAAACTCTACCTAAAGTGATATTGCTAGTGCCTATTTAAAGTAAAAATAAACTCAATATTTAAAAGCAATAAAAAAATAACATAAAAAATAACAAATTGAATCAAAATTAAAAACTATATATCTCGAAACAAAGAAAGGCTAACATAGTAGGATACAACTACTGCAAACCATGTAAGGGCAAACATTAGGGAGCTGACAACAGAGACTAAAGGTACAGTTTGAAAGTAATGATGGACAGCTCAATGAGAAAAACATTTTGAATTTAATGAACATTGTTATTCAAGTAAGACCTCAAATATAAAACCAAACCTCATTTCAACATATTTTATTGGTCTATATTGTGTACAAAATCACAAACAATACAAATTGAAAAAAGAGGTCACACAAATGAAATTGAAAAAAAATTAAACTAATCTATCATACCCAAGTGTCTAGTTAATTTAAGTGTATGACTATTATATAATAAATACATTGCAGAGTTTAAGTAATAATCATACTTAGGTTAACTCCACTTTCAATAATTATTAAACTATTAAACTTTTAATTCACAAACAATGTATATAACCCGTGCATGTTTTTGGCCATTTATAAAAATTTTGTTTGGAAGATGGCCATTGGCAAGAGTGTTTTTTTTTTAATCAGAGGAACCACAATCAACGCAATACACTGTATATGTATGCATCTCCTCACCACAAAAGAAATATAAAATTATCATAGGGTTTATATCAAAATTCAAAGCTATAAACTTTAAATATGAATTAAGTGTATAAAAGTATTAAAGCAATAATTCATGTATCAGACGTTGTATATTTCATGAGCATCAATCACCTTAACATTGAAACCAGAAAATCTTATCAGGATTATTAGAAAATATAGATTAAGTGTATGAACGCATAGAAATAATTGTGTGTGTGAATAAAATTAGAGGTACATGCTCATCCATCAACACCATTTCAATTGAGTTAATGGATTTGGGGTCTTTGAATCTCGGTAGCGACTAAATTATGATCACTCTGACATGAATCCTCCAACATTCTCTTGGCGGTGCAATCATCTCCAAAAAATAATATCACCTAATTATTTTTTCTCTAGTGACAAAAGTAAGAGCAAACATAAATTTTAGTAATACACACACGGTAAGATTGTAGGACCACATCTCTTAGACTTTTATAGCATCTAAGAAGAGGTATATTTTCAGGTAAATAATTTTAAAATTGGACTGTATCCAAAATCACAGATCCTCCATAACCCAAAAGAAGAAGAAATCTATCTTGATGATTCAAAAAATGAAAAAAAATCTGAGTTGATAATAAAACACTCATTTTATATCATAAATATTGGCCAATTAAAACGTAAAGAATAAAAAGGGTATGAAAATAAGATCAGAAAAAAAGAATATGAAAAAAAAATAAACAGTGTAGAATAGCAACAAATCCTACTCACAATATTGAGCAAGAAAGAGAGGATCTATATAAAAAAAAGAATAACAAAAACAAAATCATAAAAAATAGTATAAGAAGATTCGAAATGAAAAGTTCAGGTAGAAGATCTCCAATAATGAAAAGTAAAAAAAAATGAGAAAAGAAGTATCATGAGTTTCAATTGAATAGAGTTGCTTCCATGTCCAGGAAACCTCTCATGCTTCATCAATCACCATGGAGATGATTCCATGGAAGACACCGCAGACAACCGTAACTAGATTAAGGGAGAGGGTTCTGCTATGGAAGGTAGCTCTTTTGGATTGGGTTTGTTATGGACAGTGACGCATGGAAGAAGGAGATGCCAAAGTCAAATTGTGGCAGCAATGGAAGCAATCTTCTTGGCACGACGTCTCTGCTTGCTGGGAAAGAGAAGATAAAAAAGCGGGCTTTGGGTCGGGTGGGTTGGGATGGGGTTCGAGTAGGTTTTTTGGGATTAGCCCAAGACCCAAAACAAAATATTCAACCAGAATATTCGACCAGAATGGACAATTAAAATAACTAAACTGATAGAAAATTTATTCTGGAACACAAGAGACCAGCAATTTGTAGAAAAAAAAAAGCGAAAAAAATAGACGAGAATACCTGATCAGATGGAGGCCTCCACCGGAAGATTGGTTAAAGGCTAATGTGGATGCTGCTTTTAGGAGGGAGGAGGGAAAATGAGCAATATCTATGGTCATTAGGAATAGTAATGGAAAGATTGTGTTAGGCTTCTCTTGAAAAATTAGCACACATTCAAGTATAATAACTGAAGCTATATCTATTAGACAAGCCCTTATTATTATTGATAATTTGGATTTGGGAAAAACTTTAATAGAATCAGACAGCTTAAAACTAATCTAAACTATAAAATCAAATAGTTCAATTGGGGAAACTAAAGCAATATTACAAGATATTAGAGAGCTAAAAGAAAGATTACCAAATTGTGGTCTAACTTGGACACCCAAGGAAGAAAACCTACTTGCTCACACAGTTGCTAAAATGGCAGCATGAAATTGCCTTCGTCAGAACTGGAGTATGCAACCACCTCTAGAGATGCGGTGTATTATTAAAACAAGGAAGCTCAAAGCTGACAACAATTCTTAAAGAAGAAAAAATTAATAAAAAATATTAGGAACATAATAATTCAGAAAATTCAATAACCGGGAACAAGAGGAATTGCTACCTGTAGATCAAGATTAGAGGCAAACATCAATCAAAATTAATGCCAAGTTCAAGGGTTTAAGGAGGAAGTAGAATTTCTGTTGTACATGCAATAGAAGCGCGGGAGAAGAGGTGGTAGTGGATTCCTAGCGGCAACAGCAATTTGAACCGAGACAAGAGATGCAACCAAATTGATGTAACAAGCCTTATTTTGGGTTGGTTTAAGATGCATGTCGGCTTCAAGAGAAAAGGGAGTGGGGTCGGAGCAGGGAACGAGTTCAAAAAAATAACATCGTATTCTCCTTGGTAAACACAATCAGAAGCCAACCCGATTGGAGAGAGAACCAACAAAGACAAGCAGTGAAGATGCTGCCGGCAACGGGCAAGGATCTGCGACTGCTACACCAGGACCAAGGCGCAGCAACCGGCGGTGAAGAGGTAGTGGAACAACAACAGTATTCCCGCGGCATTCCATACCCAATTGTACTACCCAATTGTAACGCGTGTATCCACTCCAACCACAATACCTCAATCAACTGACTCCATAGCAACAGCGAACAAGACCCTCCGGCATCTGAGTCTAATCGGTATAGCATCGAGGGCGTTTTTCATGAGGATTATATTCAGTTGGTTTATGAGAGGGAAAAGTGGGTGTACCAGCAATGTTTAAATTAATGGGTGGTATATGTGTATGTTTTCGGATCAGGTCGGTTCTATCCCATGACAAAAAAAAAAAAATTTGCATTCATTATAGGATACATATATAATATTTAATTAACACATATATAATGTTTCATTAATACATATATAATATAAATTGATTTATATATTAATTTATTAAATATTATAATATAAAATAATTTATAAATTATCGTTAATTTATATATAATATAAATTTATTGAATTCAATTAAAACAAATAACAAATTATTTATTTTATTTTAAATTTTATAAATGAATAAATCAATTAACTAATATAACGAGTTATAACTAATGCAAGATAATTAATTAAGTAATATAAATTATAATAAATTATATTAATATTTAAATATAATTAAATTATTTAACTGATATAATTAAGTCATTGTAATAAATTGTATTAAATAAATTAAAATAATTAAATCGATATATCATATCAGTTCTATCATTAAATATAAAAATTTAATTTATATAATAAAATAAATAATATTAATTTTGTGTCGACATAAATTTATCCGTCTTCTAAATATTTATAGATAAAAATGATAGACCTAAAAAATAGTGTTCAAATATTTGTTGCTATGCGTTGTTCGTCCATATCACAAAACTTTTACTTTGATTTGTCTCTGGCTTTTGTAAATTTGATTTTTGTGGAAAACGAAAACAGTTGAGATAATGAGATCAGTTCCGTACTTTTTATTTCTTTGCTATATCCTACTCACAAGATCTTTTTCCGTAGTTGAAAGTTGAAACCCACCGAAAGCTACACCACTTTACTAATACTCCCACTTCGCACGCTTTGCTTTCTTTCGTGTCTCTAACCATAATGATGCCCCCTTTAGCCAATTGATCACTCGCTCTACAAAGACAAAGAGGCTATGATATTTGTTGGTCCCTGCAAATGATGGATGCTCGCGCTTTCTCTTCTCATTCCGACGCTTCCGTTGCCGCTGCAACCACAGATCAGGTATCGCAACCTCCAACTCATGTATCTCTTGTTACAATCTCCATATTCTCTTTTTATTTATTTATTTATTTATTATTTATTATTATTTGATTGATTGATTGATTATTTAATTGAGCTATGTACTCTGTCAATTTTCGGTGGGAACTGGCAATAGCTTTCGAAGCTAAACTTTCTGTTTTAAGAGAAAAAAAAAATTTCGGTAGTTTAATCTGTGCTTCGCTGAATTCTTCCTTTTATGTTAGCTATTATCCTAATTACTCTATTTCTTTTTCAGTGATTGTGACCTGTTTGTTTATAACCAAATTACCCTTTCCTGAAATAGTAGTCTTTTTTTTTTTTTGTTACTGGTTCTGTTGAACAGTGAGAAATGAACTTACTTTTGGTATCTAAATACAATTGTTCATGTTTTGATAGAATGTGGAGCAATGCAGAAGTGGCAACAACAGTGAAGCCACGATTATGGAGAAACCAAGGCGATGGCATGATGTTTTCTGGTCTGGAATGTTTGTAATCCACTTGATTGGTTTCGGTTTTGTTCTTGTTGTTCTTGGCCTCAACAGATTCAAGAAGAAGAACAGGCTTGACATTGATAAGTACACATACCGCTTCATGGAGAATCAAGCCGGATTGACAGAGGATTACTGGCCAGTCTATGCGGTTGCCGGTTTAGTTGGGACTGCTCTTGGATGTTGTTGGCTGTCACTGTTGGGTTCATGTGCTACCCTTATGATGAAGGTGTCTGTTCATATCCTCACCACATATCTTGCTGTGATCAGTGTTCTCTCTTTTTGGGCTGAGCAGGTCTTCTGGGGTGTCGCTTTTGCTATTGGAGCATGCCTTCAGCTTTTGTATGTGATATCTGTTATAGACAGGTATGAGCCTCAATTTACTATATATATAACGTATGTATGTACCTATCATGCGTGTTTGTTGCTTAATGGATGCATGGATTTTGTTCTGTTAGTTTGTCCATATCCACAGTTGAAGGTTGCATTTACTGGGAAAGAAGTTAAAGTTTTAAACTGTTGTATATTTATAATAATAATACTAATATAGCATGATTGACTAGCTTTGGTGTCTTACATTTGGCAGCTGCTATAGATCGCCATCTTTGAAACATAGAATTGCATATTCGTATAGCAGCAAACATATCTGAAGTAGTATTCTCTTTCTGATTGATTTCTAATCAAGGTGTGAATCTGACTAACATCTGGGATGAACTACTCAACCTGTTTAGTGCTCTACATTACCTGAGAATATCAAAATACCCTATTCTAAGTGAATAACTCTATATCCTTGAACATAAACTGCTTCTATTTTTTCGCTTTAATAATTTTTGTTTTTAGTAGAGAGTTTTAAGGAATCAGGAGGATATAAGATTACTTATTCTGAATGGGTTGATATATCTAAAGGTCAAATAGCGCACCTTGCAATGCAAGCTAAAATTAGTTGGTAAAAATTTGCTCATATTTGCTGTTGACAATAGCCTGAGTAATTGTCATCTAGTGATTCTGTCTTTGTGGAAGTCATCATTGTTGAGAAGCATTTGAACATTAGGCCTTTTCAGAACTAGTTTGACCATTTAGTGATGTATATAAATACATGGGCTTGAATACTGACTGCTGACTGAGGTATCTTTCATGCAATAACTCACTGGTGTCTGTTTTTCAAGTTGATATTGCAGCAGGCTCTGTCCTGCTTATACTCAAACTTTTGTGGTGCTGTATCTAGTTTCATAGAACCATAGCAATCTCTGAATTGTCACTATGAATCAAGAGCTGTAAGAGTGAATGAAGAAATGTCAAAATACGAGTCCAACCAGCACAAAACCTGCGGACCAGCCATCTGACAGGCTCACCACTGAGAACCACTTCATATTCTACCACTCATGTTTAGATGTTTGACCTGTTAATGCATGGTGTTCAATTGCTGCCTTCCAAACATCACTTCTCACTGATGCTGGAACTGGTCATATTAATCCATAATCTTTTCCCCCTGTTGTTCTAGAGATCTCCTTTTGCTCTATTTTTCTGATCTGGAAGTTCCATACTCTTGCAAAAATGGCTTCAAGTGATTCTGGAGTGCTTTATCAACCTCCAAGGAGCCCTAATCCGTGTGTGTGGCAACGCTTTCATCTGTTAAAAATCCTATCTCATGCATTCTTTAGAAGTCTTAGAATTATTTTAGAGAAGTTGAATGGAAGGATTTATCTTGTGGAATCATATTGTATAGATTTTTGATTCCTTGATCAAACGCGCTCAGATCATTTGGATAAATACAAGAATATAATATCTCCAGGACTTAGTTTGGTAAGTTCAAACCTGCTCTTCAAGATTTTTCCAAAAGGCATAGTGTTGTCACTCATCATCTAGTAGATACATTCACTATAAGTTCATGTTATAGCAATTTCAAGAAATGGTCATTATGATTTATATGTTCTGGCTTAAGGGAGTATGTTGAAGATAATGTTGGTTATTATACTTGTAATGAAGTGACTTTGGGAATATCATAAATGTTGCGGAGCATTGGATATATTAATGTCTGTTTTCAGGAACTAGTTATACTATTTACTATATCTTTTAAATATCAGATGCTTTGATCAATAAAAGTATATCAATGCTGAATGATAACTAAATAAATAGTTTCATAAATCACTTTATAGTCTTTCCTAATACCTGTTTTGATTAAAGCTTAGATGACAGTTCATCTCCCATGGTGAACTGTCTAGAGACTTAGAAAATTTACTTAATCGGTTCTACACAAATTTACAGTAACTTTTCAATGTGACGATCCTTAATTTATTGGATATCTAAATTAGCTGGGTTCTAGTGTTTACAACAAAAGCATCATATCAGCTATTCTCTGATGTATTAAGAATCGGATTTATCAATGCGAAAAATGTTGTACTCTATTTCTGAGACTTTTGGAGGATAATTTGGACTTCTGGCTAGATTAGCCATTAGCATTGTAAGAGGTTTCAGACTTAAATTTTTATTAATAGTCAATCATGAGTGTTGTTGTAATAAATGTACCATTCCATTCCATGGAAATGCAAATCAAAAGTTGTTTATGTTTTAAATATTTTTTGCCCCCATTGATACTTGTATTGGTAGATAAAATTTGTAAGTTTCTATTATTTGAAATCTGGGTGCTGCCATTTTATTGAAATTGTAGTTCAACTTTATTCCCTTCTTGTATTGCTATATTTATAATTAATTGTGCCCTTAAAGATAATCTTTTATGGTTATTCTTTTCGCATTTCCAGACTTCCATTTACTATGTTAGTTTTGCAAAAGGCTGTTAAGATGGTATGGAATCTTCCTGAGGTTATGAAAGTTGCACATGCATTTGTGCTGCTGCTTCTTTCGTGGATGGTGTTGTGGTCATTTGGAGTAGCTGGTGTTGTGGCTTCAAGTATGGGTGACGGTGGACGCTGGTGGCTTCTTGTGGTGAGCTGGCAAGTTTGCTCTTTATTCTGTCTGTCCTTGTTGGCACTAGTAATGCTTGCAAATCATGTATTCTTCCCCCCATCTGATTACTGACATTGCTGTCATGCGTGCAGGTCCTCTCTGTAAGCTTATTTTGGACTGGTGCTGTACTGTGTAATACTCTGCATGTCGTTGTGTCTGGAATTGTGTTCCTCGCGAACGTCCATTATAGCAAAGAGAGTTCATCATTTCCCACTAAATCCTTAATGAAATCATTGCAATATGCTTTAACAACTTCGTTTGGCAGCATTTGTTATGGCTCATTATTTACAGCTGTTATTAGGACAATGCGGTGGCAGGTATTAACCAACATTTGCTTTTGCTAATTATTTGAATCTCATTTCCTTCATATATGGATGCTATAAACTCTGTTGGTATTCAGATTCGAGGCGTCCGAGCAAAGATAGGCAATAATGAATGTTTACTTTGTTGTGTTGATTTCCTTTTCCACATGGTGGAGACTCTTGTCCGATTCTTTAACAAGTATGCATATGTTCAGGTAGACTTCTATGCCTATGTCAGTAATTACTTCCATATATGAGAAAATTTAAATGTTCTCGGTGACAATTGTTTCCATTTTTAACTAGGAATCGTGAAGAGTGATTGCGAAAATTACTGGACTGGGGTCCTTCACTATATATCGGAGATAGAAATATTTTGGCTAATTTAGTTAGAGTTGGGTGAATATAATTATCTGCCAGTTTGCCATTGTGTTCTTGGAGAACTCACTATGGCATTCTTGTCATGATTGTGTTAGCAGATTGGTGTGTATGGAAAAAGCTTTAACCACTCTGCCAGAGATGCATGGGAGTTATTCCAATCAACTGGAGTTGAAGCACTTGTGGCCTATGATTGTTCAGGTGCTATAATGTTAATGGGAACCATTTTTGGAGGTCTGATAACTGGAACTTGCGCAGGTGCCTGGGCATGGATTAAGTGGAGTAATAGAGCTTTTATGATCGGATCCATGTCTATGCTCATGGGAATGATGTTGGTAAGTTTACAACATCCTTGATTGAAGTTTAATCCATGACTTGGCCTTTATCAAACTATGAAACATACGTTTTAGTGTTTTCTTTTCCATCTTTTTCTTTTTGGTCAGAAGATCTTAACTTCATCAGACAAAGGTCAAGGTACTAGAGGCAATATGCGCCACAGTATAATAATGCACAATAAATGAATGATACAAACTAAGCATGCCTAATGTATGCATTATTGCCTAATCAACTATATAGAATCATAAGGTAATACCCATTTAGAACAGGGATAAACCTTGGAAAATCCTGTACTATATAACCTCTGCCATAGTCCATTATCAATATGACCATCTTAGAATCCAACTCTGACCCTTGATTTCTTATATTTGCACATAAGCTCCAGGATTACCCACATATTTCGCATTAGCCCCTAGAGGATACTAAATTTACAGTTGCCCAACTGTGTTCACAATAACGCAGCCCCAGACAAACCAGAATTCCAACGCTCTATATATATTAAATTTTCTATTATATAAATGTATTTTCAGGTTGGAGTGGCTATGGTTGTGGTGGAAAGTGCTGTTACTTCAATATATGTCTGCTATGCTGAAGACCCCTTATCGATCCATAGATGGGACCCAGAATTCTTCAACCAGATCTCTGAGACACTAAACCAGCGGCTTCAACATAGAAGTAAACGTGTGAGCGAAGTTTTAACCCACAATCAGCTTGATAACCTAGTACGATCAAACACATCAGTTTGAGGAATCACTTTAATTAATATTAAATATTATAAAAATGATTTAGCTTCGTTCCTTTTTCTTTTCTTCTTTTCCTTTTTTTTCCTTTTTTTTTTTATATATTTTTGTGTGTGGTGTGTAATATGATAACTGTAATTGCAAATTAATATTGGCATATTGTTGTGATATATGCCAGGCAAGATGGTTGCTTCTAGTATGTGGTTAATTTTGTACCAGTGTTCTGAAAATCGAACTGGACTGGCCGATTCGGCTGGATTAATTGAAACCAGTCTTCTAGCCGGTCTGGTTGGCACAGAAAACAGCATGGCAAAAAACCGGTTGAACTGGCAATAAATTGGAGAAACGGTAGAACTGACTGGTTTTTTAACGGTTTTTCAGAATTTTAACTAAAAAATAAAGAAAATTCACCATATAAAAGGTGAAAAGCATAGCCTTTCTTGTTCCCCCTTTCTCTCACAAAAACCCTAACCCATTACCCCTTTCTCAACCAGCAGCAGCCAGCTCCTCCACCGTCGCTGAACTCTTCTCGTTAGCTAGATGGTTTTGTCGTCACGGGCAGTGACAGGCAGAGGGTACGCTCGAAGCTCTTGGCCGTCGATCCTCTTCTCCACGTCGTTGCCTCTGTACTTGCAGATAGGAGCTCGTGGTCGTCTTCTACTCTTCTCTACATCGTGGTCGTGGTCGTGGACTTGCAGATCGAGGTGCGGTCAATTTGAATCCTATCCTTGTCTCTCGCCGTTGAGTTTTGTTCCTCCCTCGTCTTTGTCTTTGTCTCGCCGTACTTCCCTCGCTGGCAGTTGAGTTTCATTCTAACCTCATTTCTGTTTCTGTCTCGTCGTTTCTCCCTCATTTGTTCAGTCTTTGTTTTCTTTTATTAATTTTTATGATTCTGAGTTTTTGTTTTTGTATGATTCTGGAACTGAAAAATGTTTATGATTATGGGTATGCACTGCTGAAATCTATGTTTCAGTTTATGTTTGTTTATTTTGTTTATTTTACTGATTGAGTTACTGAGATCTAATTAGAGTTGTTTTTTTTTTATTATAGAGTTGTTTTTTTCTGTCTTTTTGTTCTAAGTTAGGATTATGGATAGTGTGAATGTGTGATTGCTGAATTTGAAATTTTTTATTTTTTTTAGTACTTTTGGATTCTCTATCTTCTTTTTTGTTGAATTGTGAGTGTTTGTTTTAGATATTGTTGCTGATTATTTTATTAGAACTTTAGAGTTAATTTTAAAAATTTTTTATTTTGTTAATTTTTAATGATAAAATATTAAAATATGAATAAATTATTATATAAAATTGTAAAATTTTATATTTTATTAGTTTAAAAATTATTAAATTTACATATTTATAATTATATATTAAATTTTTAATAATTTTATTGTATATTTAACTAAATTGATTTAATTACGGTCTCGATTAAACTATTAAATCATTGAACACTTGTCTGATTCAATAATCAGTTCGGTTGAGTAAATACCCATAGTCGTTCCTGAGATTCACGCAAATACCCATAGTAATCCCTAAGATCCCGATTTTCTCATTGTAGTCCTCTAGATAGAGCTCTGAGCACTCAAAGTGGTCTCTGGGTATATTTCTGGTGATGAGTCATCACCGGAGTGCTGACGTGGACTCGGTTTGCCACGCTGGAGAGCTCCCAACGACTAGCTGAGCTGACGAGTTTCCAATTTGTACCCAGATTGGTCCCTCCTATTATATTTAACCCTAAATCCTCAAATTCTCATACACTTCATCTCTTCCTCTTGTTCATCTCTTCTTCTTCTTCTTTCAAGCATATATCAGACACTATAGGTGTTGGTGTTGGCAATGGTGGTGGAGGAGGAGTGGTTTGGGTTGGGGGAGGGGTTAACAACCCACAACCCTCTGAATCTTCTTCAGAATCAAAGCTGGATGGAGCTTACACAGCGCTACAGGCATGAAAATCTGCAATCACTGATGACCCAAAGAAAATTCTAGGAATATGGGTTGGTCCAAATGTGTGTTCTTACAAAGGGGTTTTTTGTGATTTTACTGAAGATAAAATGGGTGCATCTGCATCAGCATTCCCTGTAGTTGCAGGCATAGATCTCAACCATGCAAATCTCCAAGGAACCCTTGTCAAAGAGCTATCTTTATTCATTGACATGTCCCTTTTCCACCTTAACAGTAACAGGTTCACTGGTACTGTTCCTGATGAATTTAGAGACTTCGACTCTCTTAAAGAATTTGACCTCAACAACAACCAATTCTCAGGTTCTTTCCCTTCTGCTACTTTGTACATGCCAAGCCTCATCTACTTGGACCTCAGGTTCTGTTCCTGAATAACCAGTTAATTGGTTGCATCCCTGAAGGAGTGGGGCTATTCACTAAGATTCAAGTTCTGGATGTTAGCTACAATACTCTCATGGGTCATGTGCCAGACACATTTTTTTGTCTGCAAGACATTCAAGTTCTTAACTTGGCACATAACAAGCTTTTTGGGGAGTTATCAGATGTAATATGCTCTCTGAGGAGCCTTGCAAATTTGACTATTGCTTACAATTTCTTTTTTGGGTTCAGCCAACAATGTTCAAGGCTTTTCTTCAAGAATATGGGTTTTGATGTCTTACTTAACTACATTCCTGGAAGGGACATGCAGAGACCTCAACCTGAGTGTTCTATGATCCCAGGTGGTAGTCTAAGTTGTCTCAGAATTTCAACACCAAAGTCTCTTGTTTGTGGTTCTCTGGCTGTAAGTGCTTCTAAGCACACTAATTCTACTTCATCATCTCCTTGAATAGTAATTATTACAGTATACTTTATTAGTTACAAGTTGGTCATGGCTTCTCCACTAATTAGTGTTACCAATCTCAATTTACACACCTGCTAATTTAATTCTTCATAGATTCATTCAACATACATGTTTAATATTATTATCAAAAAAATACTTGCTAACTTCCGAGACTTCTAATATGTTTCATGATTATTATAGAAAGACAACACCTTATACCTGATGGTATATACAAGCAAGATAATTTATGTTTCACGTGACATGCTTGAAAGAAGAAGAAGAGATGAACAAGAGGAAGAGATGAAGTGTCTGAGAATTTGGGGATTTAGAGTTAAATGTAATAGGAGGGACCAATCTGGATACAAATTGAAAACTCGCCAGTTCAACTAGCCGCTGGGAGCCCTCCAGCGTGGCAAACCGAGTCTACGTCAGCACTCCGGTGATGACTCATCCCTAGAAATATACCCAAGGATTACTTTGAGTGCTCGAAACTCTATCTGGAGGACTATAATAGAGAAATCGAAATCTTAGGGATTACTATAGGTATTTGCGTGAATCTCAGAGACTACTATGGATATTTACTCCAGTTCCGTTCTTGCAACCTTGTTTTATACTAAAGGAGACCTAAAAGAATAACTTAGGGCGGTGACAATGCTGATTCTCGGTTTGTTCAGACTTGCAAAGTGTACACTTGAATTAGCCTAAAATAAAAGACATTTCACAATTGAGCTTGTGCTAATGCATGCAACATTGTTGTGACGTTTCTGGGCGATGGAGTGTAGGTGTAGGCGTGTAGCTATAAAAATGGAGTAGTTAGATGTGGGGCAACATTAGTTGTACCAACGAAGTTCATGACTGAGCTATTTTATTAGACAAAAATGATACGATACTAAAAATTAATTATTATGTATTTGTATATAAATAGATGGATTGTTTAATTCATTTTTAATATATATTTTATATTTTAATATGTGTTTTACACATAGTTAATTAGAATGAGACTTACGTGATATGTAGAATGACAAATTAATGATAGTATATAGTATATTTTAATAAGTATTTTATTTTTTAAAAATTAATTAAAATATATACAAACTAATATTAAATTTGATGTATTTTTTATTTAACATATTTTGTAATACAAAAATTATTTATATTGAAATTGTATAAAGGTATATCTTTATTTGTTTTTATTTTTGCATTTGTTTTAATTGATGGACTTAATCTTCTTATGTGGTATTTGTCCTCCCTTTTTATTTTTGGTGGTGGTTGGAATTGTTTCTTTCTTCTTTTTATCATATGTTCTTGTGAAGATATATTTTTTTCTGAATTGTTGACTTGTATTCATTTTCTATTGTTTGTTTTGTTCTATCTTTGTATATATACCTATTCTTCATCTAGAGATATGTCTTGGATTCTTTTACTTTTCTTCTTGATCTGTTGATTGGTATATTATTTAGGTCTGGTGATATTAGTGTTGATGAAGTTGATTCCTATAATCAAAGAAGAATATAAATGATGTTTTAAATAAAATTTTTGTGGTATTACTTGTCTTATTTGTTGTAATAGGGATTGAGTTTCAGTATTTTTTTGTTAGGATAAATGTTTTGGTAACAGTGTATTGTTGAGAGTTTTCGTTAAAATAATTTACTTTGACTTCAAATATAAGTATGAGGTTATATAAATTTTTCAATTGGGATGGTGCTTCATTGTCATTGCAGTCTTGAAGTGTAATTAGATTTAAGGCAATTGTGCTCAATAATATTTTTGCTTCTCTATCAAATAGTTTAAAAGTTATTGTAGCACTTTGATTTGAAATCTTTAGTTTAATTTTGAATTTGTAATAATTATTGATTTAGTAATTTATAATTTGATAGAATTTTTTAGAATAAATATAATTTGATGAAATTTTTTATAATTTGAATCTGTAATAATTTTTTATGTTGTAGCACAAAAATTTTATTTTTTGTATTTTTTGTTGGTTTTTCTTTGATATCTACTTATTTTTCTTTTGCTAGTATACAGTTTTTCAATGACATTCATAATAGTATGAATAAAATTTTTATAATATTTTTTATGTGTATATATATATATATATATTGAATAAGTTATTTTTAATAAGAATAATTTAAATAACATAAAATAAAAATATCTATTAATTTTTTTAATCCACTCTGTCAGACAATATCTTAAGTGATACAAATTTAAAATAATGTTAAAAAATGATAAAAAATAATTATATTAAAGTATCAAAAAATAATGAAAAAAAAGTATAAATAGAGTAGTAATAAGAGTGTTTCTTCTCGTAAATTTGTTTTTAAAATACAATAAATATTTTTTATTTTGTATCTAATCATCTAATAGAATCATTTCTAAGTAGATAGGCTTCTTATCATTTGTTGGTGTAAATGTTGCTCATAGGTGAACCACGAATTATGAAATGAAATAATAGTGGTAAGAGTCTTATGTATGATATATAAGTAGGTCAAATAGTATCAAATTTAAATATTTTGTAACTTAAAATTTATTATGATAATATTATTATTATGACACTTTTAACATAGATGTTTATTTTATTTAATTAATGTTTTATATTTTCATTGAATAATAATATGTAGGATAAAGTAGTAAATTGGCTCCCTACATTTGGGCCTAATCCTGTTTTAGTCCCTAATGTTTAAAGTATCTTATTTGAATCCAAAAAAGTATCATTTAACTTCAATGTAGTCCTGCCACAAAGTCAATGTTAAATAATTAACATCACCGTTCTACCAAACCTTAATGTCCTTTCCTGAAGAAGAGGTACGAATTCGAGAGGTACAAGATCAACAATGGATACATCACCACGAGCCACTAGCCTTGGTTCAAGCAAATAGAGAATATCGTCGAAAATTCGTTTTCCGCAAGAAAGTTCATCGGTGGCGACGAGGACAAGACCATTGTCACTTTTACCGCGGAAAACTCCTCTCGATAACCGAAGAGTTTGGTTATATAAGTTTTTCATATCTAAAATCTAAGTTTCATTAATTATTTAACATTAACTTCACGGCAGGACTACGTTGAAGATAAATAAAACTCTTTTGGATTCAAATAAGATACTTTAAATTTTATGAACCAAAATAGCATTAGATCCAAACGTAAGGATCCAATTTAGTACTCCATCCTAATATGTAATAAATTAATTAATTATAAAAGTTATTGTTTTAATTTTTAATTTTTTAAAAACATATTACTAAAAATTGATTAGTTAATTTTTTAATTTTGTCAAGTAATCAAAATTGATGATGTGAAATTATTAGGAAAAAAACATGGCTTAAATTCAATATACAAAAGATTGATATCAATTTTTATATAATACAAATAGATTTGATGACTAAATTTTTTGAGTGCACCAATTGATGATGTGAAATTATTAGGAAAAAAACATGGCTTAAATTCAATATACAAAGGATTGATATCAATTTTTATATAATACAAATAGATTTGATGACTAAATTTTTTGAGTGCACGTGTCTACTCTTGGTAGACTTGAATAACTTTTATTTGGAATTTTTTTAATAGAAGATTATTAATTTCAAGAGTCTAATTAAACAATTAGTTATTAATCAAATGAAAAAATAACAATTTATACCCACGAATTTTATTAATGTTAATAAAAATATCTATTGTAACAACTCGAATTTTTATGCCAACATGATATTTTTTGAAAAATATTATTTTTAGTAATTATTTTATTTCAATTAATTAATTCTGAGTTTCGAAGTAAAATAAATGATAATATAATTTTATTATTATGTTATTAATTTATTTTACATGCTATAATTATAATAGAGCCTAGATAATAATGTTATTATTATTATCAAGTCCGATATTTGTCGATATGAGTAATTGTCGACATTTTTTGATGAGCTTAGAGTTGCTAATACTTCATTAAATATTTTTTATCTTTAAATTACTAATGTCATTTATATTAGTAACTCATATATATTTAACCCTATATATATATATATATATATATATATATATATATATATATATATATATATATATATATATATATATATATATATATATATTTGAACTGATGATTCTACAGCTCCAGGTCTTGACACTCAACCCCCTTATTAATTAAGCATGACACCTAGCCAATAATCACACTTAACACCAATTAATCATCAACATCAACGAAGCCATTTGAGGAAAAAGAAAGAAAGGGACCAAGTAAAGAAAGAAATGAAACATGGCTTTATATATATATATAATACAACTAATGCCACTTAATCATAATCATCATCAACCATCTTCGTTCTCCTCATGCATCACCGAATGAACTTGAAAAAAAACAAGAGAAAGAGAAGTCGAGAGAGAGTGAGACGTGAGACTATGAAAACGTGAAACTTCTTTCCACGATTTCTTGTGATTTATAACTCTAATAAAAAATCTAATTCGATAAAAGTGTTTGTATCTTCTCTACACGTTGGAGTCACGTTTGTTTAGTAGAAGTTGACAGTGATATAGCTTTTCTTTCCCTTGAGTTTGGCTAATTAGAGTTCTAGGAGGCACATACGATTTCTGACGTCACTACAAGAAAAAAGGCCTTTCGACACACTTTTTTCTTGCCACGCTTTTAAAGCGTGCCGAAAAGTGGTCTATGGCCACGCTTTTACGAGGGTGGCCACTGATTTGTGATTTGGCCACGCTTGAAAAGCGTGGCCATAGAGAAAAATCGGCACGCTTTTACGAGGGTGCCCACTTACTTGAAATTTGGCCACGCTTTTTTACTGCCACGCTTGAAAAGCGTGGCGATAGAGGGAAATCGGCACGCTTTTACAGTGGGTGGCCACTGATTAAAAATTTGGCCACCAGTTTTTTTGCCACGCTTAAAAAGCGTGGCCATAGAAGGAAATCGGTACGCTTTATAAGCGTGGCTATAGTATGTTTATTTTGGCACCGTAAAAACACGTGCCGATAGAGTTCCCTCCCTTAAAATTTAATTTCCTACTTATTTTTTTCACACTTAACTTAACTTTTTTTTCCTAAGTTTTCAAATTTTAACCCTAAATAATAACTTTTCAAATTTTCACACTTAACTTATTTTTAATCCTAAATTTTAATCCACCATGGACATAACCAAGTATGTCATCATTGTTATGTTCATATCATTCAATGAACTAGAGACATATAATTTAGTTGTTCTGATTGTGTGTTTTCCGATGAACTTCTATTTCATTGCAGGATTCAGAAAGAGGAAACCAAAATCGTTGCATGGGAAAGCCAACAGAAGGCAAAGTAACTTATTGTTGCTTGTAAATAAACTGAGAGAACCAAAGTAGCTAACAAAGTTTGAATTCGCAGTAAGAGGAGGGTAACTTATTGCTATAGCCTATAATCTCCTAATTAGTCCTAATTAAGTTTTTGTAATGAACTAACAAAGTTTTTTTTATATACTCTAGTTGTACAATTCAAGGTAGGAAACTAATTTCTGATCATTGCTTCCATTTGGTGACAGGTCCTGACAAAAGGATCTTCTTGCCAGAGGGTCTCTTGTATGATCTAAGGGAAGGAGGTTTAAGAGGGCTAGAGGAAGGAGGAACAGCAAAGGAAATAGAATTTAAGTTTTTTTTTTCAGTTTTTAGTTTTGGAATTTGAACTTGAGATTTATTTTGTATTTGAGTATTAGTTTTTTAATGTATAAAATAATTATTGCAAAAATTATGTCACTAATTATTGTTTGATTTATCTTGTATTAAAAATTGCATACTATATTTGTAGGTTTGGTAATAAAGGATTGAAAATTTATATTTTGCAGTGACGAAGATAAAAATAAGAAAAATAAATTTTTTTTTAATTTTATAAGGCTATTGCCACGTTTTTAAAGCGTGGCCGTATCACTGGCTATTGCCACGCTTTAAAAAGTGTAGTCATATCTTCTCCTATCGGCACGCTTTTAAAGAGTACCCAAAACTAACATTCTGGGATGTTTTAAAAGCGTGGCGATATGTACACTTTTCGGTACGCTTTTTAAGCGTACCTATAGGTTAAGACCTATGGCCACGCTTTTTAAGCGTGGCAAGAGATGAAAGCGTGCCAACAAAAAAAATGTGCCGATAGATCCACAAAAGCGTGGCGATAGAGCAACCGGCACGCTGGCAGATGTGACCCTTTCAAAAGCGTGCCGATAGCTTAAAAAGCGTGGCGAAAAGCTATCGGTACGCTTTTTTGCACTTTTCGGTACGCTTTTAAAGTGTGGCAGAAAGCTTATTTTCTTGTAGTGCGTTTTCTTCTTCGGCAATTCGGTCAAAAAGTTTCTCCAGAATTTTTGTTATTTTAATTTTATATGGAGGTAGGTTTTAGTAATTTTTCATCAGTTAAATTTTTATTGGATAAATGAACTGATGTTGTGATTGATTGATGATTGAATTTGATTGAATTTATGTTGAATTTTGGTGATGTATTGATATTTCTGATAAGTTTGAGGTTCGGTCAGTTTAAGTGGAGTCAAGAACTAGACTATTTTAATGAATTTGGGACTAGGATTATTTTGGAAATTGAGTAATATATATATATATATATATATATATATATATATATATATATTCGAACTGATTATAAAAAGATATTTTTTAGATTTAAAGAATTGTATTTGTTACTATGATAATATTATTAATTTGAAAATAAAATTGTGTTTTGATAAAAGTTGAGGTTGATTTCACAAATAAATAAGTTTAGAGGTATTTTGAATAAAAAGTAAGTGTTTAGGAATGAGCGGATATTTTTATAAAAACTCAGAGTTACTTTTGTAAATATTAATGAACAAAGGACTAATTAGTAATTTTATAAAAATGTTAGGTTAAAAGTAAAATAATTAAAAATTTGAAATTTAAAACATAATTAATTAAAATTTAGAAATAAAGCTTAAAAGGGGTAAAGCCTTTAAGGAAGTGATAAATATTATTTATCACTTAAAAATTATTTTATTTGTATTAAAAGAAAATTATTATTATTGTTATTAATTTATTAAGAATATTATTTAGTAAATATATTATTATTATTATTATTAATATCATTAATGGTAAGGTAGAATAGAATAAAAAGAGAATACCCTTTTTAAAAGATTTAGAGTCACAAAGTTAACTTAAAAATCTTATGATTCTCTTTCTATAAAATACTTAATGGATGATGAGAGAATAGTGTGAAGATAGTTTGAACTATTAAGGATAAATAAGTAAAAGACTGAAGAAAGAGGGAAGATAAATCGACACGTGGGATTATGGAAAGATCACGAGAGGGTGACAATAGTATAGTTATGATGCCGAAGAATAAATGTTAACAAGCTGTGGGTTTTGTATGTGAATATTTGTGCGGGGACGTCCGTAAATATGGAATGGCTTCCAGGAGAAGGGGTCACATGCTTTAGCAGAAGAATATGCGCCTGCAAGTACTTTGTAGAGGTCATGTTCGACATACTTCAGCTGGAGAGTCAACGCCTATAAGAAGTAGAAACTTGCAGAGGTTATGTCGCTGGAATGCCTTATCCGACTTGCGAGTTGGATTGCGTCGGGTATGAGTCGAAACCGACAAATGAACTCATTACCTGCGATAGGATTATGATATGAGGGAAATCGTCGGTTAGAATTTTCACAAAATAATCTCGTCGAAGTATAGATCCAAACCGACAAATAACCCTAAATCAAAGTTTCATTCGTTTGTCACAAGTGCAAACCCAATAAAAACTGAGAGTATTTAAACATCGGTCGTCTCTCGAGAAATTATAGGGAAGTATGCACATTATTGGTTATGGGGTATATTTTGGAGTTTTTGGGTTTGATAAACAAGAAAATAAACTAATACATAAGAAACTATAAATGCTTAAATATACTCATGGAAAGTATCAAGAGTCAAGGTTTCTTATCTTGGACCGTTGACCCCAATGTAAAACCCGGTTAATTAATGGCTAATTAACTCGTAAATTAAAATATATTCTAGAAAATGAGAAATGAGGTTTTTATGGTTTAATTTGATAGAGAAATTTAAAACGAGAATTTCGACACCAATTTTAAAGAAATCGGTCTAAGATTGGACTGAACGAGTCAAACCGGACTAACCGGACTCAAGTTCGGCCCAAGGGCCTAGCCAAGCTCTCAATTAATGAGAGAGCTCAGCACTCTCTCTCCTCCAAGAACACACAGAGGGGGGGGGGGAGGCATAAACCCTTGCTCCTATTCACCTCAACCTTCCTTTAATAACATCTTTTGATCCGGAGCTCCGATTGACGCACCGTTTGAGGCCACGCGATCGCGGTATTGAGCTCTACAAAACCCATACAATCAATATTGAGGTAACCCATGTTTTCTTCTTTGAATTCCAGTCCTGAGTTTCGAGTTTCATGGGTAAAAATGTTGAGATTTTTAAGCTCATTTGTGTTATAGGATCAAACTAACTTGAAAGGGAGGCTTGTTCTTGCCTCTTTGACCCTTGGGTGAGGTAAGAGATCTCAAACCCTAGTGAGAATGTTGAATTTGAGGTATTGGGTATTGAATTATTGTGTTTTGATGTGATATTGTGACTTAGGCATTATATATGTGTGTTTTGGAGCTTGGTTGGTGATTTTGAAGAGCTTGGAAAGGAGCTTTTGTGGTTGGAAATCTGTTGGTGAGGTTTTGGAGACCTTAGGGGTTGAATTAAAGAGTGTTCCAAGTTGAGCAGGAATCGGCCAAGGTATGATTTCGGTTTCCTGTATCTAAAATGTAATATGGTTGTGAAAACATAGGCTAGTGTCCCTAGGATAAGATTCTTGGAGCTATTGATGTGGTTGATGAATGATATATATTGTGTGGTTATGTATGTATTTGGTGGATTATGAAATGTTGATGTAATTGTGGGGTGATTTGGATTTGGATTGGATATATGAATTTATGATGATAATGGTTGGCAAGCATGTAATGTGTACGTGATGTGTATTAATGTGTTTAATTGATGATTATGTGGAGGCTCTTGTTGATGAACATGGTCGGAATGTAAAAATTGATATGTGAGAATATATGGTAATTGGTGAATTTGAATGTTGATTGAAAATTGAAGTATAAAATGTTGATTATCATGTGGGATTTGTTGAATTGAGATTTGGTTAAATGAAGGACAATTTGGGGGGTTTACGACTAAATGAGTGGATGGAAGTATTTGGTATTGAATAACTAAGTTTGGCTGGTTTTTGAATGAGTTTGGTAAGTGTATGTTTTAAAATTGGGAGTTTATAAGTTTTGGTAAAAATAGAATTTTGATGAACTTCAACAGATCATATCTTGAGCAATTATTTTTGGAATTTGATGATGTTTATATCAAAAGAAAGATAATTTTATAAGCATTAAAATGGTTCAAATTTGGTGGAAATATGATTTTTGAGGAAGGAGATATGATCGTTGGAAGTTCAGGCCAAAAATCTGAATTCTGCAACTTCTGCAGAATTTGTGATTTCTGGTTTATATGCGCACGCACACCTCGCTGGAATTTGGACCTGTGCGCACGCACAGCCCTGTGCGTACGCACACGCGAGAATGGGGCTACTGCTGGGAGCGCTAGCACGCCCTGTGTGCACACATAACCAACGAAGGATTTCGAGCTGTGCGTACGCACACGTTGGGAATGACACGCTGTTGGTGGCGCTAGCACACCTTGTGCACACACACAACCCTGGAGATTTCGCTTTATGTGTGTATGTACAGACCTGTGCGTATGCACACGTTTAAAAATGCTTCTGGGCGTGCGCACGCACACGGTTGTGCGTACGCACGTGACCCAGTTTTTTTCTAAAGCTATTGTTTTCAAGTTTTTCACATTCCCAACAAGCTTGTAACCTTCTGAGATATTGTTTCACACTTATAAACCCCTAATTTCATCCTCTAAATCTTGAATTGATGTAAAATGCCTAGTGAATGAGAATAAGCTAGGGAAGAGGGTAACTTGTGGAGGAAGAAAGGGGATGTTACGTTGAGTATGATGAATTATGATGATATGAGTTGTTGGGGAGGATAGTAGAGTGCTGTATATGATATGAGCCGAATGGCTGTGTGTAATGATGATTATGGCTAATTATGGATTATGATTTGTAAGCCGGATGGCTGAGATGAATGTTAATATATGGCTGTGATTTATATGCATATATGCTGAATTGTGATTATTGGGATTGTTGCACTCCACCTATCTGAGATACGAGTTTTCCTGGGTGAAAGCAGTGGCTAGCCACCACGTGCTCCAGGTGGAGACTCGATACTCTGCTGACCCTATGTCGTAAGTGTGGCCAGACACTGTGAAAGTTCCAGATGAGCTCGCCCCCGCAAATATACACTGGTGAGGGTGTTGGATATATATGAAATTATGATTTATGTTGAGTATAACTCGAGTTGGGAATGTGCGACAGAGAGATAGTCCAATGGTTAGCTACCAGGACTTGTTGGGTTAGCTTTATAACCGACAGATGAGACTCATCAGCCACTAGGACAGGCATGCATCATATGCATTATATGTGATTTGTCTGGATTGCCTAATTGACCGCATTATTACTTGCTAATTACATAATTGTCTTATTTGCTTTCTACTTGTGCATTTCTTTGTTTGATATACTTGTGTTTAGATCTCAATTACTATTGGCGGTTGGGAGGTTTGCAGGAATTGGAATGGGGATTTGTAGTTAGAATGGAGACCCTTGGTTAGTTACCTGTTTTTGATTCTTATGGATTAGAATTGTTTATATGCTTTGAGTATGCAAATGGAAGTTCTAGGATTGCCTTCGGCATTCTCAGGACATTACATGTTAGATATTTGGGCACTGTTACCATGATGAGAACCTCTGGTTCTCACCCATGCAGATTTTGTGGTTTTCAGATGCAGGACGTGAGACTCCTCGCTGAGGCATGCTGGAGACTTCCTTTTGGCGGAGATCCTTGTATCTTGGAATTTTATTTTGGACATTATATACTTGTTTAGATACTTATATTCTCCACTGTATATGTATTTTGTAATTACTGCTCTTAGAGGTCATTTTGGAAAAGCAGGTTTTGTATTTGGTCTTTTGGGGCTGTTTTTGGGTAATTCTCTTATATATATGTATGTATACTTATATGCTCGGACTGGTTATCTTCGCAAGCCGAGTCCCGAGTCTTGATATATGTATTTTGGCATCCTTTTGTATATCTCTTAGCGTCAGCTTACTCTTTATCTGTTCGTTTACGCTATGATCGGAGTGTTGCGCGTTTTGATTTACCCATTTTTCTTCAAAGGCTCCTAGTTATAAATCTTTTTACACTACTATACGTACTAAATTTTACTTTTAGAGGTCGTAATACCTTACCACCTCTGTTTTATGACTTAAGCATAAGACTCTGTGTGGTAGAGTGTTACATTTTAGTATCAGAGCAGTTCGTTCCCGTAGAGCATGAGAGATGGACTGACTATACTTCTATACATTCTGTGTGTTTGTGTTTATGTGCTATTAGGATATCTGATTGATATAACTGGCATAAATGTTCATGAGCATACGTTTGGGACTTTGAGCACTAGACTTCCGATATTGAGACTGATCAACTTGATATCGATTGTTTGGTGTGTATAGGAACCAGATGGCGCCTCGTGGACACGGTCGAGGCCGTAGGAGAGGACGTGCTGATACTCAGGGGCCGAAAAATCCGAATAACCCGGTGAACTTCATGGCCGCATTGCAGAACATGGCTGCTGCTATGCAGGCTACTACTGAGGCACTTGGACAACAGATGAACAACCATAATCATGAGGGTAATGGCAAAAACGGGACTCAAGGTCCAATGACATTGGAGAATTTCTTAAAGGTCAATCCACTGAAGTTCAAGGGGACTACCAATCCAACTGAGGCCGACACTTGGTTTCAAGCTATGGAGCACTGATAAACTATTATTTTATGATTTATATTGTGTTTAATTGAGTGGTTTTATCAAGTCTTTCACCCTCTTATTCATATGATTTGCATGTATTCACAATTCCTTCCTAAAATTGTTCTATGATTGAAAACTTGCTTCCTAAAGATCTTTTAATTGAATATTTTTTTATTCTCCTTTATACCATTCGATGCCGTGATCTGTGTGTTAAGTGTTTCAGGCTTCATAGGGCAGGAATGGCCTAGAGAATGGAGAGGAAGCTTGCAAAGATGGAAGGAACACAAGAAATTGAGGAGATCACCAGCGAGAAGTGACGCGGGCGCATGGCTCACGCGACCGCGCGAAATAGAGAAAATCGCAGTGACGCGCTCGCGTGCTTGACGTAAACGCGCGGATTGGAAGCTGCATGAGTGACGCGAACGTGTAGATGACGCGGTCGCGTGGCGTGCGCGATCTGCAGAATTTGCAGAATTTGCTGGGGGCAATTTTGGGCCATGTTTTGACCCAGTTTTTGGCCTAGAAAAGCGGATTAGAGCCAGGGAACATGCAGAGACCAGGAGACGACATTCATTCCGCATAAATTTTAGTTTTAGATCTAACTTTACTCCTCCTCTAGGTTTTCTCTCTACACATTCATAGTTCTTAGAACTTTGTTTTTATTGCTTTTTGGATTGGGATATTGAGAAGAGTTATTACCTCCGCCAAAACTTCATCACTCTAGT